>NC_138512.1:19253490-19553016 GCF_964252035.2 Podarcis erhardii
CACTTATGAAACTGAGCAAGGTTCAGTGCAGCAATAAGAGGTCATCTTCTACAAACAACATTCAAGGTCCCATACTTAGCTAAACAGTGGTGCATGTGAGTTAGTGAACACGCTCAAACATTTGGATGTCTCCCAATATACTGGGCTAATTTACCAGAGACTAGTTAGAGACAGAAATATTTATAAAACCACTCTGCATATTCCCATCACTTGTGAGAGACATTATGTTCTGTCTTAGACAATCAATAACCTAAAAGGGAAAAGAGGCTGGTTTAACCAAACACAGTAATGATGAAAAGTGTTTCATGAGGATTTAAATGATAAACCTAATGACCTGTATGGCACTTCCTACATTAAAGAGAGAATACAATTTTTCACGTGATCATCACACACTTTAGAATTTCATCTCCAGGAAGCCAAGTTCAAGAGAAACTGAAATGGCACAGGCCAAGAAGACATTCATCTCATGTTTGCCTGACGATTTTCAGAAAGTACTTTAGCTATAATTCGGAAACTGCCAAGCAACGTCATTCAACACAATAAACCATTTCAGATGCAAATAGCTCAAGGACCACCATTTATCTGCTTTCAGGACTGAATCCAAGCAGACAAGTTAAGAATGTCCTGACCTTGCCTATTAGATCAGATTTTTTTAAATCCACCTGTTTTCCACAACTACTATTCAGAGGAACGCTTCCTCTGAACTTAGAGGTGTCATACAACAACCATTTATAAACCTACTCTTCATAAATCCTCCAGAGCTTAGACTGTTTGGTTGTAAAAGAAAGAAAAAACTTCAAGTCAGGTCAGGATTGTGTGAAAAAATATTTATCTCTGCTGGAAACAGTGCCAAAGGTGCAGTGATGCCTCCGTTCCGCGAGTCTCTTCGTCTTGCGGTTTTTTCGTCTTGCGAAGCAAGCCCATTAGCGGCTTAGCGGATTAGTGCTATTAGCAGCTTAGCGGATCAGCTGATAAGCGGCTTAGCGGATCAGCTGAAAAGCGGCTTAGCGGATCAGCTGATAAGCGGCTTAGCGGATCAGCTGATAAGCGGTTTAGCGGCTTAGAAAAAGGGGGGAAGGAAAAAAACCCCAGGAACTCGCAAGACATTTTCGTCTTGCGAAGCAAGCCCATAGGAAATTCGTTTTGCGAAGCACCTCCAAAACGGAAAACCCTTTCGTCTAGCGGGTTTTCCGTCTTGCGAGGAATTCGTCTTGCGGGGCACCACTGTACACCCAAAAGGATTACGCTGGGAAAATTAAAATAGCTTTTAAATTGAGTGGTATTTATCACTGCTTTCAAAATGCACGTTATTGGGCCAGAATGAATGAGATTGAAAGCAGGTAAAACAGTTTCCCATTTCTATAATACTGTACATATATACAACACAGCAGAAGGAAAGGAATCAACAGTCTAAAAGACACAGTACCACAAGTCAAATCCAAGGAATTTCTTTTTCTGCAAGGTGAGGGACCGAACAGTATAGCAAGCAAAAGATGGTCAGTTTCTCAGCAGATACAGCCCATGCTCAGCACATTCCTTTTCTCCTTCCGGGGAAAAAACTACAAAATCGTGCTTTGCACAATGGACAGCAGCAGCAATCATTTTACTGCTGCCACTGCATGGTATTTTAAATGCAATGCTGCAATCAGTTTGCTTTAGCACCAGAACAGTGCTATTTAATTTCTTTTCCTCTTCATTTGTATCAAGCTGTCTACAACAGCAAAACACACTAAAAAGCTTCAACATTAATGGCACTAATGAGCCCACTGTTTCCTTTGGACAACATACCCCTCAGCAGAGCAACAGTCAAAGTCAAAAGAGAAATCTCCAAAAAGTTTAAGAACCAATACAACTGGGCTCCATGAATTCCTAAGGCTGAACCAATTAGCCAGAACCCCATGAGCACTTAAGGAATTTGTATTTTCAGGAGTTAATTAGCTGATCGTGACAATTACAAGATTTTACAATACCCAGTAATTTGAGATACTCCAGCTGATGGTCCTAGAACCATGAAGTCTAGAGCTGGCCCAGAATGAAGCCAATAATAATAATTTGTATACCACCCTCCAGCCATAGATCTCAGGGCAGTTCACAACACAAAAATACAAGATAAAACCCCCCACAAAGTACATAATAAAAACAAGAACAAGAACAAACCAATAACCCACCCTCACCCCCAATATAATAGGTCTGGAAGACCTAAACAATGCTTCAGATCTGCTCAGTCATGGAGTCTGTAGTGCTGTAAAGTGGTTAATATAGAAATCAATTATGCATTGCAATATCTTCTTTCATTTATTTCAAGGCTGAGACATGCCTATTGACAGTTTCAGAGTAGCAACATCAATTGTCTGTAAAAAAAACTGCTGAGCCAGAAGACAGATCAACCATACACAGCTGATCAGTATGTGTTTCAAATTAAGTCGTTAACTCTAACTACAATCACTAGATAAGAATACCCTTGATGTGCAACCAAGACACTCCACAATTAACCTTGACCAAATGTTTTCTGGCACGTCACATGCAGAAATCTTTAACTACACCACTCAGGTTACCTAATGCAGAACACCTCTGGTTGCCTTACTCCTGGGCACATCCCCAAGGACATTCTATAGATATATAGTTATAAACACACACAAGTCTAAAGAGAACATACATCATGAAAATTTCAAAACCCTTCAGTCCAAAGCTCAGTGAGAATGGAAATTAATTTTCAGTTTCAGTCATCAAAAATAGTCAGTTTTTCATCAACCTTATTATTCCCATTCTTGGTGCAGATTTATCCACCTGTCATTTAGCTTGTCTGACATTACACCCCACAGTGTTTAACACTCGTTCCAAAAAAGGGTGTTCTGCTAAAAATATAGAAAACTTCACGTTGTTACAAAACCATGCAGTTCTTTGTTTGAATAATTATACTAGAGCCATAAACAACCATTCAACCTGGTTTACTGTAGAAAGTATAAAATGTTTTCATACTTAAAAAAATTAACCCTCTTTTAGACCACAAATGGCCTAGACCCTATCCACCCTATGCATTTAAAGCATACTTTAAGCAATCATGGCTTTCCCCAGAGAATCCTGGCAACTGAAGTTTGTTAAGAGTGCTGAGGGTTATTAGGATACCCCATTCTCCTTACAGAGCTACAATTCCCATAGTTCCCAGGCAAGAGGGACTGACAGTTAAACCACTCTGCAAATTGTAGTTTTCTGTGGGGAATAGGGGTCCCCCAACAACTCTATTAACAAACTACAGTACCCAGAATTTTTGGGGGGTGGTCATGACTGCCACTGCTTTAAATGTAAAGTTTGAGAATTCTGGCATGTTTTGGTCACAGTCAATCATTTGAAAGAGAAAAATCTGTAAGTAAACAAACTGGGTATATGTTTCTTGGGCAGGTTAAAGTACAATAATATCATAGTGTAGAGGCAAGTTTATTTTTGCATTGCTTCCATGAACTTTTAAAAGCCTTTTTACATAAGCATTTTTAGTACAGCGCAAACCCCACATGAGCTGCCTTCAGGCTGAATTCATTACCTGTCTCTGAAACATAAACAACAGGGTCCTTCTTTAGAATCACATCAGGTCTTGAAGACTGTTTTCTATCTGGTGGCTTCTTAGATTTCTTCACCACCTGGACCTCCTCTTCAGAATCTGCAATTTAGCACAGTGCTATCATTTAATTCTGCCATATCCATCTAAAGAGGAAAACATCCAAAGAAGAGAACAGCGATTCTGCATTCACTTGAGATTCTGACTAAAGCTCCCTTCTAATTCAGAGACAAGGAACCTCTGATCTGCAGGCCTAAGTAGGTCCAGCATAATCCCAACTTGCCCCACAAGGTCATTTCCCCAAATCACCTATGTGACATTAGGTGCAGGCCAGGACGTGACTCCAAAAGAGCAACTAGGAGCTTCAAGTGGGCTCCTAATGGTTGCTTTGCAAGCAGGTCCCACCAACTTGCCAAAATTGGCCCACAGGGATAGGAGAAATAACATATAGCAGGCCAGGTTTTGCATTTACATTGAAGCAAACTTGTACAATATATAAGAAGCCTGTCACCTTTTTGTACTGTCTTAACAGCCTTTAAGAACGATTCTACTCAGTCAGTTGATGGAGGTCCAGTCCACAAAAAAACTGCACAAACTATTTGGAGTGAATCTCTTTATTTATTGTTAAAAAAAAAATCTGAGTGCATGTAAGAAGTTGGTAACAGGGCTGAGAAAGACCTCTGCCCAAGGGCTTGGAGAGGCATTGTCAGTTAAACTGGGCAATACTGGGCTGAATGGGACAACAGCCAAATATACTGTAATGCTCAGCTGTTCATATAAAAGAGGCAGATATACAAGCCTAAGAATGCAAACCTAACCATGTCTACTCAGAAGTAAATCCTACTGAATTCAGTGGAGCTTATTCCTAGGTACAGTGAGGGGGGGGGAAGTATTTGATCCCCTGCTAAATTTGCCCATTTGCCCTCTGACGAAGAAATGACCAGTCCATAATTTTAATGGTAGGTTTATTGTAGCTGTGAGAGACAGAATAACAACAGGAAACCCCCCCGAAACCAGAAGACAAAAGTCAGCGATTGATGTGCATTATAATGAGTTAAATAAGTATCTGATTCCCTATCAAGCAGCCAGATATCAGGCTACCTGGTATCTTCACTGTGTGTAACGAGCTGAGATTAGAAGCACCTGCTATAAGGGAGAGGTCTTACCTGTAATCCCAGCTCGTTACATTACCTGTACAAAAGACACCTGTCGACAGAAGCAATCAATCCAGCAGATTCCACAGTACTGTAACCACCATGACCAAGACCAAAGAGCTGTCCAAGGATGTCAGGGACAAGACTGTAGACCGGCACAAGGCTGGACTGGGCTACAAGACTATTGCCAAGCAGCTTGGTGAGAAGGTGACAACGGTTGGTGCAATAATTCACAAATGGAAGAATCACAAAATAACTGTCAACCTCCCTCGGTCTGCGGCTCCATGCAAGATCTCATCTCGTGGAGTTGCAATGATCATGAGAGCAGTAATGAAGCAGGCCAGAACCACATGGGGGAATTTGTCAATGATCTCAGAGCAGCTGGGACCATAGTCACCATGAAAACAGTTGGTAACACACTACGCCGTGAAGGACTGAGATCTTGCAGAGCCCGCAAGGTCCCCTTGCTCAAGACAGCACATGTACAGACCTGTCTGCAGTTTGCCAATGCACATTTAAATTACCCAGAGGAGAACTGGGTGAAAGTGTTGTCGTCAGATGAGACCAAAATTGAGCTCTTTGGCATCAACTCAACTAGCCGTGCTTGGAGGAGGAGGAATGCTGCCTACGACCCCAAGAACACCATCCCCCCATCAAACATGGAGGGGGACATAATATGCTTTCGGGGTGTTTTTCTGCTAAGGGGACAGGACACCTTCACCGCATCGAAGGGACAATTGACGGGACCATGTATCGTCAAATCTTGGGTGAGCACCTCCTTCCCTCAGCCAGGGCACTGAAAATGGGTCGAGGATGGGTATTCCAGCATGACAATGACCCAAAACACACGGCCAAGGCAACAAAGGAGTGGCTCAAGAAGCAGCACATTAAGGTCCTGGAGTGGCCTAGCCAGTCTTCAGACCTTAATCCCATCAAAAATCTGTGGAGGGAGCTGAAGGTTCGAGTAGCTACACATCAGCTTCAAAATCTTACTGACTTGGAGAGGATATGCAAAGAGGAGTGGGACAAAATACCTCCTGAGATGTGTGCAAACCTGGTGGTCACCTACAAGAAATGTCTGACCTCTGTAATTGCCAACAAGGGTCTTGCCACCAAGTACTAAGTCATCTTTTGGAAAGGGATCAAATACTTATTTCACTCATTATAATGCACATCAATCTCTGACTTTTGTCTTCTGGGTTTCCGGAGGTTTTTCCTGTTGTTATTCTGTCTTTCACAGCTACAATAGACCAGTCCATAATTTTAACGGTAGGTTATTTCTTCGTCAGAGGGCAAACAGGCAAATTTAGCAGGGGATCAAATACTTTTTCCCCTCACTGTAAATGGGGTTAGGATTACAGCCCTAAACATTAACTCTATGCTATGGAATAGCAATATTCACCATGTGACCTAAGAGTCGTAATAGATACCATCACTGTAGACACACATTTTGCCTAATTTATGACTGAAAATTATTTCATTTGGGAGACGACACGTGCCAAGATTTTGTAAGCCTCTCTCAAAAGAATCTCTAGCAGAGGAAAGTTATCTCAAAGATGGAAAAAACATAGCAACAGAAGTCATAAGTCTTACCTGAATCATAGATTATCCTCTTTTTCTTGTTCACCTGTTTGTGCCCAGAATCCTCTCCACGAGATGAATTCTTCACCTAGTTGAAGTGGTTTCTTAGTTACTCATGCAAACAATTCTCCCAACATTAAATCTTGTTTACCAAGTACTACCTTAAGAGAGACAGCCCAATAAAGTTCATTGTTGGATCAAGGGACTGTCACATACATCAACAAATTAAAAACAAAAAAATGACATGAGATGGTCTCTGAATTCTGGAGTGATTTATTTTTTTTAATGAAGGGTGATTCAAGCAATCATTGTCAAAGCCACAGGTAAACTAAGAACAGGAACACTAGCAAAGAAGTAAAGATAAAAGCATATGACAAAGCTGTAACAGGCCTATATATCTGAACAGCATATACCCACCTTGATTTCCTTCAATTTTGACTTTTCACCTGAAGCCCCCTCCTTATTTTGGGGTTTCTCATTCTTTCTGGTAGTGTCACATTCTTGTTTATTTCGAGGAATTACTGCTCCAAAGAATTTCCGGATATCCTAATAAAAGTGAAACAGTTAAAAAGGTGAGGTATAATTTAAGGGTCTGTCATCTTCAAAAATTTCAGGGTACATGTCTGGATTTGCCAACCAAGAATTTAAAAGGAGAAGTCAGATAACACAGTGTTTAAAATAAGATTTTATTTTTTAAAAAATGTATTAAAAAGACTATCAAGGTGGCACATGTGAAATCTGAGTAAGAATGCCACTGAGTAAATGGAAAATTGTTGGAGTTTGCCCCATATTCAAATCCCTGAATGGCCCAGGAGCCAGTGGTAGCTTGAGCAGCACCTCGACTCACATGGCTGTTGTAAATATGACATTAGAGAGGTTACAATGAGCCTTCTTTTTTTACAACAAACCTGTTAACTAAATGAAACAGTATTATAGAGAGACCTAGTTGTCCAAAACATTGTGACTCAAACTTATGTTTGTGAATTCAATAATTTTCTAAAGCAAGAAGAGGGAACATGTGGCCTTCTAGATACTGTATTATTAACTCCTTGCCCCAGTCAACATAGTTAATAGTCAAACATTATGGGAGTTGTAGTCCAGCAACACATGGAGGTCCAAAGATTCTTCAGTCCTGCCCTAAAGAGTGCCAGACTCATAATGGTAGCCACAAAAGTTGGAAAGCCTTTACCCGCAATGTTTTACATACTGAGGGCACCCTGTATAATCTGGGACTTTGCACAGTTACTCAGAAGTTAATTCCCACTGGGTTCAATAGAACTTGCTCCTAAATGCATGTCTAATTGAAGACCTAATCTGAACCACTTTTTCAAGCACAGACTACAGGTTGGTGTCCTTGCCCTATCCCTCCCAGGGCGGTATCAGGTAATTGCTGCTAATCTGTGATTAGAAAATTGCTTCCTGAACAGCTGATGGCAAGATGCTACATGAGTCATTTTACTCAGACTGTACCTAGGAGATGCACACTTTTTTCAAGCTAACACCCAAAGAGCAACAACTGTTCATTCTAAACTTAAAACTAAATGCATTCTAACTTTCAAAAGATACTTGTAACTGTTTCAAGACTTTTCAGCCGCAAAGAGGAGTATATTTTACCCAAATGAAACTGATTAAATCAGATAAGATGCCAGGGAAGAAACTATCTAAAAACAAAATCTGTCTGTTGAACTTGATGGCAAGCAGCTGCTCTCACCAAAACCACCTTTGTACCAACCAGTTTGAAAAGTAGTGTAAACAGGAAGATAAAGGCACTGAAGCATTTCTCTACATACGTTGCAGGGCTGCTGTAGGCAAAATTCAACCCTCTCACACTGATGAGGAAGTTTTTCAACAGCAAAAATAAGCAGCTCTGAACTAAAGGCTCCTATTCCTAATTTAATCCCAACAAGAAACCCCCTATACCTTAGATTTAAAATTATGAAATTTAAGCCTCTGTGGATGTCTCTTTAACAGCAACCTCATATACAGAAATTTGCAGGTGGAACACAGGCATCAGAACAAGCCTGAGTCACACCTGCAGGCACTGGTCTGAAAGTTCACAAACGTTAAGGGAAGAATGGCTGGGGACATCTTTTAAAACTGCCTTTTAAGTTGATGCCATATGTTTTAGAAAGCTGTAATTCAGTTATATGATACTATTCAACAGCTGTCAACTACTAAGAAACTATGTTCCTTAGGCTTCAAAGCAAGCCATGTGGGAATAGCCCATCACTTTAATTACTTTATTTTATTCTCAGGGTGGGTTATAGCATTAAAAATTGCCAAAAAGGTATCCAAGTTGTGCAATATACGTTCACTTTCACAGGATACATGACAGTAGCATCTAGCATACAGGTAACTCATCCAGATGCCCACATACATACCAAAAACTGTGCTGCCAGGACCACAGAAATAACTGTCAGGCAGATGTGGCTGTACCCAAAGATAGCCCAGGTTATACAAATTGCCATCTTCAGAGAAGATGCAAAGTGGGGGCCCAGCACCACTTGACACATAGTTTAGATATGTAAAGTGCACATATGTCAAAAATGTTTGAAAACATGTGTATCATACAGGCACATTAGTCAAGGAGTCCCAAAGTACACTGTAGCTCCCTACTGAGGCTATACTTTGTGACAGGCCTGAATTTTGCTGCTGTGTTATGTGTGAAAAACCCCTGAGCATGCAGCTGAAGCGAGCTGTGAACTCAAGAAGTAATGAGTTTGCTTTGGAATAACAACCCTTTACAGGAAGCTGTGGTTCAGTGGCAGAGCATCTGCTATGGATGCAGAAGATCCCAAGTTCAATCTTATGTTGGGAGACACTTTGGTCTGAAACGCTCAGGAACTGCTGTCAGCTAACGTAGACAATACTGAACTAGGTGGACAAATGGTACAAGTTAGCTTCCTATGTCCCTACGTTTGTTAAGGTCTGGAATATGATGTTCCAAACATCTCACCAAAAAGGAGAAGGGGAGGGAAGAATGAGAGACAAGGGTTCAAGTTGTAAACCTCCCTGTTATCACTGGATGAAGGGGTGGTAGATGATAACAACAACAACAACAACAACAACAACCCCTCTTCCAATGGCAAAATAGGACACGTTGAACTTTTCCAAAAATGAGGGGTTCTAAAAAGTTGTAACATGACTTAGGAACACAAAATCTATTTTGATAAAATTAATGTAATTTAGTATTGCTTGGTAAGTAAAATTGCATAAAAATAATTCCCTGATTAGGTTAGTTTTTAATGTTTGATGTTTTTAATATTCTGTTGGGAGTCGCCCAGAGTGGCTGGAGAAACCCAGCCAGATGGGCGGGGTATAAATAATAATAAATAAATAATAAATGATTGCAAAGTACCGTACTTGCATATACGTGTGTAGACATATACACACCCTATTTAGCATTACCTGACATTTTCAGGAGGCAAAATTAAAAGCCTTCGCTTCTCCAAAAGCAGTTTCTGTGCTTCTTCCTCAAGCGTACTTACCGACCTAAATGTTGTCCCATCGCAAAAACAACAGCGTGTTTGAATTCCTCACACACACGCAAATTTTTTTTCCTTAAGCCTCCCTCTCTGAAGTAATTTGCAATAATTATGTCCTACCTCCCCCCCCCAAAGTCACTCTCTAATAGCAGAATAAGGTTTGGGGAGGGGATGGGGCATTGGGGTTGAGGTATAGGGCTTAGGCAAGCGGGGGAAAAGAGGTCATTTCGTATCAATCCCTCGCATGCACCGCCTCATCAAGTTTCTCGCCCTCATGGAGCACAAGGAGGAGTCCCACCCGCGACCTCCCGCCTCGGCCCCCCGAGAGGTTTCCTCCCAGAAGGGCCGGGCCCCCCGCTCGCGCTCACCATGCCTACGCCCGGCGCCGACTGCCGAACCGCCTCCCGCGACGTCGGTTTATGCCGTTGGCGGCGGGCCAACCGACCCGCGCTCCGTCCCCCGCCGCCAGCTTCGCGCCAATGCGCGAAGGCGGGGTCCGAGTGCGCAGGCGCGCGCGGGGTGATGGCGTCACGGGCGGGGCGGGAGGAGGAGGAGGAAGAATGCGGGAGAGGGGAAGAGGCGTTCGCCTGAGTAGATTCCCGCGCAATTGGGGCCCGGCGGGTCCGAGCGAACGCGCGCTGATGAAGCTCCCTTAGAGCCAGACTTCGCTCCCCGCCCCCCGAGTAGCAGCAGTCTGGATTTAAGATTTAAGCGTGTACTTAATTAGCGCTTCGTTTCGGCTGGATCTTGCCCACGCGCGTGTCTATGTGTACACATAAAATCAGAGTCGGGAGGGTCCCTGTGTGTCATCTAGCTCCCCCCGCCTGCAATGCAGGAATCTCAGCTAGGACATTCAATAGCAGGTCCCATCCCCACCCCACACCTCTGCTGAAAAGCCATCCAAGGATGGAGAGTTGTGCCACCTCTCTGGGAGACAGACAGACACACACACACACACGGGTAGCTTTTCAAAATAAATAAATAAAAGTTAGGTACGCCTCTGCGTTTATGCTCAATAAGGGTCTAACAGTTGTCATGGCGTGCATATCTGGTTTTCCAGCTGTGAAGACACCCAGACACGGACAAGGCAGCCCCAAGGACAAAGTCAGGGCCGCCTTACCCATAAACGCTAGTGGTGCAGGGCGCCAGGCAAGAGTCCGGGGAACACCGAACGAGCGCACTGAGTGAGCGAGGGTGCATGCGCCGGTCCCACCAAGCGTTGGCTCGGTTGTATTCCCTTTTAGCCTGCAGGAACTGAATTCTGTGGGGTGTCAGAAGGCTAAAAGGGAAAAAACCGAGCCAATGCTCGGCAGGAGCGGCACACATGTGCAGTGGCGTAGCGTGGGTTGTCAGCACCCGGGGCAAGGCAAGTAATTTGCGCCCCCTAACCCGTGGATTTGCGCCCCCTAACCCTAACCCCCAGATGTTGCGCCCGGTGCGGCCGCCCCCCTGCACCCCCCACGCTATGCCACTGCACATGTGCTCGCTTGGCACAGGCCTACTAGCTCGGCATGCTCACTTGCCCAACGGGTTGAGGCACAGGCATGCGCAGCACCCCTCCTGCTAGCCATCTTCATCTTTGAGCCGGGCATCAGGCGCCAAGGATCTCCACGGGGCTGGCTCCCTCGGCCCACTCGCTGCCCTTGCCCGCCTCCGCCTCTTCCCTGCCAGAGCCGCCCTCCAGCCACTGCCCGCCTCCTCCAGCCCTGCAAAGCTGGGCACATCGCCGGCAGCGCCGTCCTGTCCCAAGAGGTTTCCTCCGCTGCTGCTGGTGTTCCCTCCCTAAAAAAAGGGTTGACAACTCTGGGAAACGGGGGTGGGGGTGGGTTTGCACCACGACGCTGGATATGCTTAAGACGGCCCTGGACAAAGTACTGCTTGGTTTCCTTTATTATCCTATCATTCCGTTTCCTGTCTTTGAAAATCATTCACTAGTTAGGACATCAAGAATCATCATTCTGCAGTTTGAACATTCAGATACTGTATTCCATTTTTGAATATTCAGACATAGATTATTGAAAACGAGCAGGTCCATAAAGGACTGAATTAAACGCTCATAGATCTCACGTTTTGCACTCCTGGCTTAGCAAAATACTCTCAATCGTTTAATGGATTAAAACGGACAGTTGAGTATGATTGCTTGGGGGAAAAGAAAAGAAAATGATGTTTTTATTGTTGGTTACTTTATTGTATTTTATTGGTGTATCTTTGTACACTGCTCTGAGAGCCTTGGCTGATGATCCGCTAATATATATTCTAAATAAGTATATAAATCATAAACCAAAGGTCACATCCCAAGGAACTCCTTAATGACTTAGTAAGGTATGTTGGCGTTTAGGCCAACCTAAAACCATCCCACTTTTTATCAGCGGATATAACTGTCTAGCCTAACCATCCAACTTCAAGTATTGTAGCTAACATAAGGGTTTAAAATTACGTTCCATCTGCGCTTAAAGCAGTATCATGCCATTTTAAGCAGTCATTGATTTCCCCCCAAAGAATCCTGGGAGTTGTAGTTTGTTAAAGGAACTGAGACTTGTTAGGAGACCCCTATACACCTCACAAACTTGCAGTTCCTAGGGAAGAGGGACATACTGTTAAATCCCTCTGGAAATTGAAGCTCCGAGAGGGGAATAAGGGCCTTCTCAGAACCCTTAACAAACCACATTTCCCAGGATTCTCTGGCAAAAGCTTTAAATGTGTAGTGCAGATGGAGCCTTAACCTCACCACCTGCATTGTATAAAACACCAGGATGCACAGGTGCCTTAAATAATAGTCTGTCATACAAAGTTTAAGGGGGGCCCAAATCTTAAACAAAACAGACCAGAAACAGAAAACTCTGAACCCCAGATACAGCTAAGTTCAGTGACACTTTGTGGCTAAACTCATATAATGACACTGTCCACAAAAAGGCTTTGCGTGCTTCCAGACATGCTATTTTCAGGTGGTATTTAATCACATACCTACAAATTCAGGTTGCACAATTAAGGTTGATTTAATGCTCTTGCACAGCAAGCCTGCTTCTCCAAAAGATCTGACTTTTTTGCAATAAGGAGAGTGGCAAGCAAAATGCACTGCAAAGTCTGGGCTAATGCTTGACTCATTGTCAAATAACCCGCCTCGCCCCAAAATAAATCAGCATGAAGCTTCCATAAATAAGCCATCTGGAATCGACTTCTGAATAGTAGGCACAAGCAAAAGAGGAAGTCTTGTGCCTTCATGCCATGCTTAGAAGCTTTGTAGAATCTGCATCTGGTTGTTATGGAAAATGGAATACAGGATCTGAGGGACTTTGGGACAAATTCAGCAGAGGTCTTCATTCGCTTGCATATTCACTTGAGCTAAGATGCATTCACACTGCTTCAAATGTTGAATTTCTAGAGACCTGAGGCAGTGAGCTAATACATAGCTACTCTAGCATGCACTAACATTTTTAAAGGCACCCCAGAAGAAAATGTAGGGACAATAATTCACCAGAAAGTGGAACTGTATATAGTAAATGGTGATAGCTGGAACATGTTAGACCTGGTCTTTTTGCTAAGATCAAGCGTAGAAGTTGCAGGCTTGCAATGAGCCCCCATGCATTTTAGTCTGGAATTAAAGCACTGGCAGGTTAAGAAAGAGGAAATGAGTATATACTGCAACAGAACTTTGCATATCAAGGTCCTAGAATTCCACTCAACAACCAACTAACTGAACAACAATGGTGAAAAAAATATGGGAAGTAAAGGGGGAAAGTTATGGCACATAGTTTGGCTCCCCTTAATCTCCTATTAGGAGTCCTTGTCAACTGATAGCTATGTTCCAGTCACGTATAAAAGTGTCTATTTAATCTAATTGTAAATACAGTATATTGCTTTTTTATTCCTCTTTTTTTATTGACCAGTTCCTATATCACTTTGTTTTTTAAAAAAAATCCCTGCTGAGAAATACGCTATTGCTGGGAACAACTGCCTTATTCTTGTATATGTTCGTTTCCTTCATATAAGGGATGCTAATTAAGATAGGGAAGGAAATGCTGGTAAGATTTGCAATGCCTGTTTCATGCTAAATTCTCCTAACTGCAGCCTTG
This sequence comes from Podarcis erhardii, assembly GCF_964252035.2. Taxonomy (NCBI): domain Eukaryota; kingdom Metazoa; phylum Chordata; class Lepidosauria; order Squamata; family Lacertidae; genus Podarcis; species Podarcis erhardii. The sequence continues at coordinate 19,267,337 of NC_138512.1, forward strand.
CACAGAATTTACACACTCACTGATGTTTCTGTACGACAAAAGCATGTAAAACCACCTGTAAGGTTATTGCCTTTCTATTTGGTTTGATCTCTATTTGATATCTGTAAAGTATCATCAAGAACAATCCCATAAAATCCCTTATTTACAAGCAGGGTCACTGTGATTAATAACATTTCTAATCCAGCCTTCATTATTGTTATTGATTAAATTTGTATACCGCTCATCCTCCATAGATCTCAAGGCAGTTCACAAGATAAAATTACAATATACAAACCACAAAACAAATAATAAAAAATCAGGACAACCGTCTTGCCATGGTGGGCAACCTGCTGCACTAGAATTCTGTGCTAGCTGAATTCATACCACAGGATCCCAGGCCTTTATACTACAATTATACAAAATACCTGAAATACTGTTATGTACTGAGCTTGGTTCCTAGAACAATAGGCAGGTAGGATCCTAGAAGGCAACAACCTGATTGGTCTGCAGGAGCCACCCAATCCAGCTCCAAGAGGAAGTGAATCAGGCAATCACACGGGACCAATTGTGTAAATAATGTACAGTGGTACCTTGGATTACAGATGCTTCAGGTTACAGACGCTTCAAGTTACAGACTCCTCTAACCCAGAAATATTACCTCAGGTTAAGAACTTTGCTTCAGGATGAGAACAGAAATTGTGCAGTGGCAGCGGGAGGCCCCATCAGCTAAAGTGGTACCTCAGGTTAAGAACAGCTTCAGGTTAAGAATGGACCTCCAGAACAAATTAAGTTCTTAACCTGAAGTACCACTGTACTGTATATATAGCCAGAGGTTTTGAGGGGAAAGCACTCTCACTGTTTACCATGAGCTGAAATAAAGAGCATGAAATCAACACTCAACTCCGAGTACATTTCAAATACAGTACATTAAAACCAGTAAGCAGAAGCATAAAACCAAATACAGCAAATACCAGTACTTTATAAAAACATTCTTAACTACAGCTACACTCCTCCACTGCCTAAAGAAAGATGTCTTGAGTTGTCAATGAAGAAGACGAGCATATTTTCACATGGCAGAGAAGACCCAATCTCAGATCATTGCATAATACATAATAGTTGATGGGACATGAGCAGGGTCTCACCCTCTGTAGATTATAAGGTTTGAACTAGCAGATGAGGGAGCCAGTGTGGTGTCGTGGTTGAGAGCGGTAGTCTCGTAATCTGGTGAACTGGGTTCGATTCCCTGCTCCTCCACATGCAGCTGCTGGGTGACCTTGGGCCAGTCACACTTCTTTGAAGTCTCTCAGCCCCACTCACCTCACAGAGTATTTGTTGTGGGGGAGGAAGGGAAAGGAGAATGTTAGCCGCTTTGAGACTCCTTCGGGTAGTGATAAAGTGGGATATCAAATCCAAACTCCCCTTCCTTCCTTCCTTCCTTCCTCCCTCCTCCTCCTCTTCTTCTTCTTCTTCTTCTTCTTCTTCTATTTGGGTCCTATGTCATAGAATCATGCAATTGTAGATTTGGTGGGGTCTGATCATGAAATAATAGAATCATAGAGTTGGAAGAGACCACAAGGGCCACCGAGTCCAACCCCCTTCGTAGCAGTACTACTATTATTAGTAGCCGTACTACTATTATTTTCCTTGTCCCCTTTATTTCTATTGCTGCAGCCTAGAATAGCATTAGCCTTTTTTTGCTGCTGCATCACTCTGCTAACCCATGCCAAGCTTGTGGTCTACTAAGACCCCTAGATCCTTTTCACGTGTATTCTGTCAAGCCAGGTGCCCAACATCCTATATCTGCGCATCAGAGAAACTTTGAAGGGTATGTAGAGTTCTTACCTATAAAAGCTCATCCTGCCATAAACTTGCTAGCCTTTCACAAATCCTCATGTAGCTGCAGGGGCTTCTGAAGACAATTCTGGCTGGCCTTTCCTCCTATTAATTAATTAGCAGTGGCAGCATGTTTTCTGCATGTGGGTAATTGTGTCAAAAAGGCAATTTGTCTCTATTCCCTTTAAATATAATTGGATCAGCCGCTAGCATCCTCTGACAGACAGCTGCCAAGACTGCCGTTTCAGACATTCAGAACAACTAGGCATTGATGGAGGGAAGCCTTCATGATTCGAACCTCTTTTTTTTCCTGCGGCAATAAAAGAATCTTCCTCAGGTGTCCTAGTGGTCATGAGAAGGTGATCTCCCTGGGATTATGTTGCTTTTTCGTGACCCATCCTAAGTCTTGCAATGCCAAGCTAATCATTAACAGGGTTTTTACAGTCACAAGCTTGCTTTTTCCCCCCTGCTGAAGCTTTGATAAGACACTCCAGCAGTTTTGTGGCAAATGAAGACAAGCTATGCAGCAGGGATCCCGGGGAATGGATGCATTTCCAGGCGCCGCCAAAAAGAAAATGTGACTTTTAGCATACACTCCAGAAAGGCGCAATGTTTATGCAGCAGCTGAAAGGATCCCTAGCCTTGTGGACGTTCATTTTTATACAGACAGTTGCTGGGCTTGACAACAATGGAAGATCGGTCTGGGGGAAAGAGTCCAGTTCAGGTTTTGTGAATGAAACCCAGATGTTTCTGCAGGACACATTCCCCAAAAAGTTCTTCTGGGGTGTGGGGACCAGCGCTTTCCAGGTGGAAGGTGCCCAAAGGGAAGATGGAAGGGGACCGTCAATATGGGAAGAGTTCGCCCGTTCAGAGCTGAGAGCTGGTTCCAGGACAGATGACTCCAGTGACAGCTACATTTTTTGGCAGAAAGATTTAGCAGCTCTGGAATTTTTGGGAGTTTCTTCTTACCACTTTTCAATTTCATGGCCACGGCTCTTCCCCACTGGAACAGTGACAGCTGTCAATGAAAAGGGGCTTCAATACTACAACAGTCTCCTAGATGCTCTGGTTCAGAGGCATATCGAGCCTGTGGTCACCCTATACCACTGGGATTTGCCCTGGATTCTGTACGAGAGATATGGAGGATGGAAAAACGAATCCCTGATCGGTGTTTTCGATGACTACGCGACTTTTTGCTTCCAAGCTTTTGGCGATCGAGTTAAGTACTGGATTACGATCCACAATCCTTATCTAGTTGCTTGGCATGGGTATGGCACAGGGATCCATGCACCCGGAGAGAAGGAAGAAAGCTCTGTCCCTCTGGTAGGACATAATCTGATCAAGGTACAGTACAGAGAGATTTCACTGTCACAGATTTAAGTTTCACTGCCGCTGGAGAGCCAGTATAATATTTATACGATGACTGCAAAGCTGAGAGTAATGCTTGCGATAATCAGTATTCTTGTTGCAGGCTAAAAGCCTGGGCAGAAACAAACGTGCTGTCCATGTAATGATTTCAACACTTGTTTTATTAAAAGTAAAAAGAAGCGGCAAATCTGGCCACGTTCCAATTGAAGCTGCCTTATACCAACTAGATCAGTTGTTTGACTGACAGCTAGGGTCTTTCCCATTGCATTTCACCCTATGCTTTTTAATTGGAGATGTCGGAAGTTGAACCATGTTGCCAACCGCTGAGCTCTGGTCCTCCATAAATTAAGGACTTATTGGGTTGTGGCCAATGCCAGTCCTACTCAGAGAAGACCCATTGAAGTTATTGGATATATATGACTAAATTTGGGCCCATTGATTTCAGTGGGTCTGCTGCTCTGAGATGAATTTAGTTGGCTATGTCCCTTTAAGTACCATAAATTTCAGTGATGAAGTCAAGCATATGTCTCTTAATCTGCAGTCCCTGACTAGGGGACCAGCTTAATCAAATTCAGTAGGTGTTACGTTTTGAGCAATGCTTATGATGGCACAGTATATTCCCATTCAAATCAAAATATGTTTACAGTACTTGAAGCCTGGTTGGATTGTAGCCTTAATAACAGCTTGTCTGCAAAAAAAAACCTCTTGCACTTCCTTTCATATTTGTTTGCCTTGGACCATAAGGATAACCTGCATATGCTGATATTATCTGATTGCCCTAAAAGAAACACATATTAAATAGCCCTAAATCTGACAAATTGTAGCTTGATGAAGCAATCAAACATAGAGAATAATTAAATAATGCAGCCGAAGCTGATACAATCACACCACAAATAGTAGCCACTATACTGAACAAACAATGTTACCGAGTATTTTTTAATTGTCTGAAGAGAAATATCCTTTGTGTCAATATTGAAGACCTGAAGAATGACGTCAAGCCAATTCTGCTTTCAGCTGTTTATTAGAACTGAGCTAGGGTAGCTACCCCTCCCTTAGCTGAATTATATATCCAACAGAAGTTAGCTTCTTTCTGTTGACTTAGTTATCGTTTAGTGAAATCAGAGCTCTTATTCCAACTGTGGATCATGCCCTAAAATTTGTACACAGAAATACTCTGCATAATTTGGGGGAGGGGGTATTAGAAGAAAAGTACAGCCCCCACCACAACTGAATCATTTGAGAAAAGCATCCCTTGACAGAACGACCGAAATAATATCCATTGGTCTTTCTTGTGGTAACTTAGGGCTTGTCTACAATTCCACATACACAATCATTTGGCAATTCGGCCCACAAAAAGTAACTAGGTTAGCCGTTGCAAACTTGGTACCTTCCAGGTGTTTTGGACTACAATTCCCATTAGCCCTGGCAAAAAGGGTCCTTAAAATCTGAGTTCCCTTGAAATGATTCTTTCACAAGTGGCTATTGCCAAATGTCTTAGACATTTTCCTAGACAGGCTAAACAATGAGTGAAGGCAAGGGGAGGAGTTTGGAGAGGGTTGGTCCACACCTGCATGTTGCAACATCAAATGATGACCTGATTGAATAACTGAGCATCACAAACCAAACATAGCCAGAATGTCCCCCTCTCCAATATTTTTATCAGTTTTCAGGCATTTCACATTTTTACTTCTTTTCTTGTAATTATTATTATTTTTCACCGTAGCTCTGCTGTGATACTCATAAACTAATATCATGGCGTAATCATCAGGACCGTAAACAAGGTTAAAGTAAATTGACATTTGAATAAGATATATCGTATCCATAAACATCGAAATTATATTCTGACATTCTCATGGTAGCCAAACATTCTTATTTGCTTCTGGAATCAATCAATCTACATTTAATTTATTATTATTAGCATATTGTATAAAATCCCACCACACTTCACAAAAATCCAAAGGTTGCACCTTGCCTTGAATTAATTTTAAACTAAATGTATTTTGGTCCTGAAATTTCAATGTTCCACACATTTAAACACAGAATGTTAATGTCACCTTGTTCTGTTCAACTGTAAGTCATCAGGTGGTGTTCCAATATGTGTGGAGCAACTCTTAGGTACACTGGGTGGGTGTGAGGGGGGGGGGAGAGAGAGAGTTTAAGGCGGGGGAAGCAGCACATGATATAGTAGAATGGAAAGGAGGAAATCAGCCAAATTCTGGATGCCACCACCACTGTAGGAGCCAACAGCAGTAGATGTACTTAGCAGCTGACCATTTGGCACTTGATTTTGGACTAACCCACAGAGTTACAAGTCCCATTTATCCAGCAGAAAGCAAGGCCTTGAAATGTTGTCCAGTGATCTCCTAAACCAAGCATGAAAAGGAGCCGATCCAATGTAGTGTTTAAATATCTGAATCAGTAGGAAGTTCAGGTTCAGCCCAGCCTTTTTAAGTTGAGCGTCACTTGGAGAGAAAGAGTGGATACATTATGTGGATAGCGTAATTATATCGTTTAGTCACTAGATGGCACTGGACTTTGTTTTCTGTATCTATTCTGTTCTTGCTTCTGATACAGAAAGTTATTGTCCATCTTCCTGACTGGTACGCCCTCTAAGCCTTCCATGATACTTAAAACAGGTTTTGCTGCTGACTTTTTAAAAATTTGATTTACACTTTTGCTCTCAAAACAAAAGAAGTGCAGGCGCCAGGTTTTCCTCCATTGGGCAGAAATTAAAGAACACGATGTGCTCTATTTTTACAGCAAACTCTCATGTTTTGACCTCCGTTTGGAGTCAGTTGGTGGGGTTCCCTCCACCTGTCAACAAAGGCAGATAAGAACTGTTTCACCAACATAAGTTGAATGAGTCGGCTGGACTTTTTCCTGTCTTACTTTCTTTCAGGGCAAGGTAGGAACATAAGAAGCTGCCTTATTGCAAGTCAGACCAATAGTGGCCACTCACAATTTCAGGCAGGAGTCGTACCCCAGAGATTCTAGAGGTCCAACCAAGGATCTTCTACTACCGAGCCACATTCTGCTAATAATTGTAGTAGGAATACTCATTTTGTTTAACCAGGAAAGAGAGATGCTGAATGTAAGATCGTGAAAGTCCCTGGGTTAAAATGGATGTTCATAGGAGCTGTGCAAAAATAATAAGATAAAGGAATCTTTACTTTATTCAAGTATATGCCCTAAAATCAAGGAATGATTTACCTCTAATTTGTCACAAGATATGCAAGAACCCCACAGAGAAAACACAAGGATTATGATGCCCATTGTACTACTGATATCCCTTCCCAGACAGTTGTTAACTAACCATTTGTCACAAAGTAATAAACTTGGAGACATACATGTTGCTAGCAGTGGAAGCCAGCCAATTAATGATTACAGTCTCTACTCTTACGGGATGTTATTCTCTCCATAAGAAACATGGTGGGCATCTCCAGGTAGTAGTAGTAGTAGTAGTAGTAGTAGTAGTAGTAGTAGTAATAATAATAATAATAATAATAATAATAATAATAATAATAATTTATTACTTTTACCCTGCTCATCTGGCTGGGTTTCCCCAGCTACTCTGGGCGGCTCCCAACAGAATATTAAAAACACGATAAAACATCAAACATTAAAAACTTCCCTAAACAGGGCTGCCTTCTAAAAGTCAGGTAGTTGATTATTTCCTTGACATCTGATAGAGGGCATTCCACAGGGCGGACACCACTACCGAGAAGGCCCTCTACCTGGTTCCCTGTAACCTCGCTTCTCGTAGGGAGGGAACCGCCAGAAGGCCCTCAGAGCTGGACCTCAATGTCCGAGCTGAACGATGGGGCTGAAGATGCTCCATGTAGGTCTTTCAGGACTGGTGTTACATTGTCCTGGTGGCCACTCCCAGTCCCCAGTCTAGCTGGATTAATTGTAGTTTCTGAGTCACCTTCAAAGGTAGTCCCACGTAGAGCACATTGCAGTAGTCCAAGCAGGAGATAACTAGAGCATGCACCACTCTGGCGAGACAGTCTGCGGGCAGGGAGGGTCTCAGCCTGTGTACCAGCTGGAACTGGTAGACATGGACCTGTGCCTCCATGGACAGCTGTGAGTCTAAAATGACTCCCAGGCTACACACCTGGTCCTTCAGGAGCACAGTTACCCCATGGAGTCCTCCACAGCTGCTTGCCTCCTGTCCCCCAAAATCAGTACTTATGCCTTGTCAGGATTCAATCTCAATCTGTTAGCTGCCATCAATCCTCCAACCACCTCCAGACCCTCACACAGGTCCTTCACCGCCTTCACTGGTTCTGATTTAAAAGACAGGTAGAGCTGGGTATCATCCGCATACTGATGAACACCGAGCCCAAACCTCTGTTTGAAAGCTGCAAGCTGACCTTCCCTGAACATTCTTCAGTGTCACAGTGGACCTACTAAGGCAAAGGTGTCTTGACCCTCTGGTGGCCTTCAGCTTCAGAGCTCAGGTGTCACCAAGGATCAGAGCAACCTACAACAAGAGAGTTCAAGGCTGAGGGTTGCTTTGAAATGACACATGACATTAAATAATTTGGAGTGTTCCTGTTGAGCCTCAGTTCCAGACAGCTAGCCATGTTCTTTTCCAGGATACTCCATTTGCACCCCAATTTTCCATTTCCCCTCCCACTCTATTGCTCACTGAGCACACTCTCAGGCCTCACTGAAATAATTTGGGTTTCCCCCTGCCCTTTCAGTTTATTTTCCTACAGATTTTTTTCTACAAAACCAGTCCTACTGATACTTTTGTGAGTGGATGGCACAGTTTTGGCTACATAAGGATCAGGACTCAAATAATGACTTTGCTGTTAGTGTAGAGAACTGAGGCTACACTGACTTGGGTTGGGCAGAAACTGAGTTGAATTCAATGAGATTTTCAAGCAAGTAAACATGTATAGGATTAGGCTGTAAGAATTTCCTTGGTGTCATATGCTTTTTGATGGAAAACCACAGACGGATCGTGGCATTTGCTGTTCATAGTAAGTAGTGCATAATCTGAGTAAAAGTGTTTCTGAAGAGATACATTGTGGTTGGAATTCAAATCTAAACCATGCTTGCTATTGAGAACAGAGAATTGAAGTGGGGTGAAGGAAGGCTAGATTAATCAGCAGTAGACTAAGCAAGTTGTTTAGCTTCTTCTTTTTTGCAAAATCTTTAAAAAATAAATAAAAATGAAGTTTGAGCTATTTTTAAGGAAATTTGCCAAAATTTAGACTTCCGACTTGGAATGTCTGGATTTTCCCAGACATTAAATCGATTTCTGCCCAGACACTGTTTCCAACTATTGTATTCTAGCTATGTCTGGGAAATTTTGGACACATGGCAACCCTTATAGAGTTGGAAGGGACCCTGAGGATGATTTTGTCCAACCTGAATACGCAGCTGTCCCATACAGGCGTCAACCCTGCAACCTTGGCAGTGTCGGCATCACACTATAATCAACTGAGGTATCCTGACATATAAATTTAACATTCAGTCACAAATGTGACTGTGGGCATGATGATAGAAATGTAGGTTTTATTTTGTCTCATCCACCAGAGTGTTGTAATGCTGAAATGAATTTGGAGAAGGACCCCGATCCAAAGGACTGTGGACAGAAAGAAAATAGCCACTCACGCTGGTCAGCAAATATGCTTCACATGATAACTTGAAAACACCTGTGAAACACATTTCCCCCTCAAAGAATTCTGGGCACTGTAGTTTGTTAAGCATGGCTGGGAATTATAACTCTGTGAGGGGAGAACTAAAGTGCCCGGAATTCTCTGTGGGAAAGAATGTGTTTTGAATGTGCTTTGAAAATGTAATATATACACAGCCTTGAATGGGAGCTTCTGCAAGAGTCTGCATAGATAAGATTCTGCCGCTCTGGTCGTGTTTCCATTTGTGCAAGAGTTTGCTCAGGGTGTTGTTCAGGTAGCAGAACATAGCGGCTTTAGTTTCACTTATCTCAACACTGCACATTTAGAGACATTCAAATTTGGAATTTGTAAAGCATTTAGGCCCTTTCCCCCTTGTGAGCCAGACTATGTGTTTTCTGTCTATCAGGGCATGGTAACTGGGCGCTCGGTTTGTAAAATGCTATGCACCTCCCCAAATCAAAAGTTGTGGCTGGGTCAGGGAGCAGATTGCATTCCAGATTACAAAATAAAATAAATGCAGAATGTACCTTGGTTCTCCCCACACCCCAATGAGTTCCTATTTACTATAGAATTATAGATAAAATCTTGGTTATCTAGTAACCACTGAAATTGCTGGTAGCTGGCAACCTAATCTTGGGTATCTAGTCGGCATAAGACCTTTGATACTTGGAAAGGTATTGTCACTCCTGAGTTGGTCCTTGGCTTAATTAGGATGAAAGATGGAGTTTGGTTAACCAGCACAGTATCACTCAATCCCCTAGTTTCTCTTGCACAATAAGGAAGGTGGTTGAAGATAATCTTTTGCCCAAGGACTAGATGCTATCTGTGTTTGGTCAACACTAATTAACTGCCACATAGCATCTTCCACACAAAAAGTGTTCTGGAAGGCTTGGACTTATTTCCAAATGGTAAAATATAATGTATACAGTGGTACCTCAGATTACGTACGCTTCAGGTTACAGACTCCGCTAACCCAGAAATAGTACCTCAGGTTAAGAACTTTGCTTCAGGACAAGAACAGAAATCGGGTTCCGGCGGCCCGGCGGCAGCAGGAAGCCCCATTAGCTAAAGTGGTGCTTCAGGTTAAGAACAATTTCAGATTAAGAACGGACCTCCAGAATGAATTAAGTGCTTAACCCGAGGTACCACTGTAATATATTGTAAGTGTACCTCTGTCACAGCTTTCAGTTATAAAAAAAGCATGGCATTTCCTTTTGCTACACGGCCAGCCTTGTTGCAGATACTCCAAGTGTCCCTATTTTTCAGGGATGTCCCTGATTTACAAAAGCCGTCCCGGTTTCCGATTTGATCCTGGAATGTCTCACTTTTCCTTAAAGATAAAGGGACCCCTGACCATTAGGTCCAGTCGTGACCGACTCTGGGGTTCCAGCGCTCATCTCGCTTTACTGGCCCAGGGAGCCGGCGTACAGCTTCCAGGTCATGTGGCCAGCATGACTAAGCCGCTTCTGGCAAACCAGAGCAGCGCACGGAAATGCCGTTTACCTTCCTGCCGCAGCAGTGCTGTGATGGTTCTAGAGGTTGCTCATGCGTAAGCTGGTGCAAACACCTGGGTGTATTGCCTGAGTGAACCTTTTCTGTCCGGACAGCCACTCACCCGTGGTTGTCTCAATCGCTGGCAGAATCCGTCAGTGGGCATTTCTTAAACTTCTTCCAGCAAAGCAGCTCTTTGATGCCTAGTCTCCTCCTACTCTCTCTGCGCAAAAGCCTTCTGCGCAAGGAGGGGGTAGGCAGCGGAGGACCTCTACTCTCCCCGCTGGTCCCCGGCAAGGAGTCATGGGACCGCCTCGCCACTTCCTCCATCTGCCCCCCTTCTCCACTGGTGCTACGCTGATTCTCTTCCCCAGAAGATGGGCTGCCTCTCCCAATCCTGGGACGCTCTCTGGAATCCCTCTGGATTTTGTTCTCTCCCTCCGGCACTGATGGCAGTTCCCTGACAGGTACCTATTGATCTACTTGCACTTTGACATGCTTTCAAACTGCTAGGTTGGCAGTAGCAGGGACCAAGCAACGGGAGCTCACCCTGTCGCAGGGATTCGAACCGCCGACCTTCTGATCGGCAAACCCTAGGCTCTGTGGTTAGACCACAGCGCCACCCACTTTTCCTTAGGATGCCCCTATTTTCACTGGAGAAATGTTGGAGGGTATGGAGTTATCTGAGCCCCAAGCCATGTGAAAGCAATCATGTATAGGGAAGGGGTTTTTTATGTTTAATGTTTTGTTATGTTTTTTATGTATGTTGGAAGCTGCCCAGAGTGGCTGGGGCAACCCAGTAAGGTGTGTGAGGTATAAACAGTAAAACTATCATAATGGAATGGGATGTCCCTGTTTTCATCGGAAACCGTGGGAGGGTATAGCATTGCCTTCCAGGGACTTTTGGAGAAAACCGTTTAAACATAGCATAACCAATTTTTGACAGATGACAGAAGTGCAGGGCAGGCTTTTTCATTTTGTTTTTCTGCAACAAAGGCTCAGAAGCTAACGGGAAACTGGAACCGTCACCACGGCATGAGTTTTTACTTATTTGTTTCATTTCCCTATACAGTGGTACCTCAGGTTAAGTACTTAATTCGTTCCGGAGGTCCATTCTTAACCTGAAACTGTTCTTAACCTGAAGCACCACTTTAGCTAATGGGGCCTCCTGCTGTCGCTGCGCCACCGGAGCACGATTTCTGTTCTCATCCTGAAGCAAAGTTCTTAACCTGAGGTACTATTTCTGGACCCGAGGTACCACTGTATTATGGGTAGCCAACATGGTATCTGCCAGATGATGTTGGACTCCAACTCCCATCAGCCCTGTTCAGCATAGCTAGTAGTAAGGGCTGGTGGGAGATGTAGTCCAACAACATGATATGGGGGGGGCACCAAATTAGCTCCCCCTGCTTTATTTCAGTTTTACCTTTTGGCTCACAAGAACCCCTGCTCCTCCCCAGGTGGTAAACAAGCAATGGGATCAGAAGAAGCAGTAGCCTAAGGGAAAATAAATATCCGCTGGTGCAGATGTGCTGTAAGTGCTTGTGCAAGCATTCACACAATCCTACAATATACAGCCATCCTCCAGCTGGCACAAGAGGTCGTGGACACCCTTGCAGAAGCAGAAGATATTTGGATTTAATTTTGCCGCCTCTTTGTTAAATTTCACATAGCCAGCGTACTCCAGAAATATTCAAAATAAGTGATATAAACAAATCAAAGCAAGATAAAGCAAGGCATTGAGATCAAGAAATGGCAATGCAGACTTTTTAGTTAAGAAGAGAGTTCTGTTTCAGGAACTTGTTTAGCCTGTTACAAACAGTCCACATGTTGTGAACTGTATACTGTTCAAACAGGAGCTGCTGCTCGACACTTGCGGTACTGTAAAAATTAATATCTGTTCAGGAGTACATTCCTGACTGCTCTAAGCATTCTTAATGGATTTATATTAACTAATTTAGCATTGTACATCAAATGCACGAGGAACAGGGAAATGTGCAGAAAATCCCGTGTACCTGCGAGGATATAGCACCTATTATTGATTGTACCGCCACTATCTACTTAGCCTTTACATTTAGCCTTGATCTTCAAGGTGCAAAGCAGATTAGGTATCGAGCAGCGACCCAGGGGAAAAAGAACAACTGCAATCAAGATCTGCTTAAAAAAAATAAAAATAAAAATCCATGTATTGTGGTCAGTCTTAACTTTTATGCTTGTTTGTTTTGCAGTTAATAATCTGTTGCTGAGGTCTATCAGTCAGAGCATGAACCAGGTTGAGATGTCAGGAATAAGTGCCAGAGGTGGAAAGTCACAGTGTGTCTCCAAACCGCCCCCCCCCCCATCTTGATTTTTAGGTAGATCACATTTGTATCTAATTCTTTCTGCAAGGAGTTCAGAGCAGTGCACGCCGGGTGCAAGAAGTACAAAAGGCAGCCTCATCGTTAAATGGTGGAGTTTGCTACCTCAAGATGAATCGATGGCGCTTTTGGACAGTCGCCATTTCCCAGTGGGATTCATCCAGACTCTGGCAAATTCCATTTGCGTAAATATAGTTGATTGAGAAGTCCTTTGCAACCAACCCACTTCCCCCCAAATATCGTATGTTTTGTGTTATGTACTGAGTTGAATAGGATCCAAGATGCAGCAGTGTGATTGGTCCTAGAACAATAGGATTCAGAATGCAGCAGTCTGATTGGTCCACAGGAGCCACCCAATCCAGCTCCAGGTTGAAGTGAATCTGCAACCTGTTTGGCCTACAGTAGAATCCCGGAATTAGCCAATCACGTGGGGCCCATTGTGTAAATAATGTATATAAAGCAGACATTCTGGGGGAACTTCCATTCCTCCTGACCACTATGAGCTGAATAAAGAGCATGAAATCCACTCTCGACTCTGAGTATATTTCATTTTGCAATAAGAAAAGTGATGGGAACATGCACTATAATGTGTGGGAGAGCACCCAATGCAGCTTTATCTAACCTCCTCACAAACAAATCAGGATGAATGCTTACTAAATAGCCAATGTTATCTAGGGCTGCCATACGTCTAGGATTTCCCAGCCAATACTGCAGCAGTCGACAGCAGTGTCCGGGCAGAAATCGGCGAAGTGTTTGGTGAAATCCAGGCACATGGCAGCCCATGTCGGCAATGCCGTTTTTGCCGACTTCCCATAAAAACTCGGCAAGTTTTCTGTCCGGATTTTCACTTTTTGAAATGTGGTATCCCTAATGCTACCTAACCTTCCTGCAAGCAAATCAGGATGAATGCTCAATAAACAGGCTCTCAGACAGCTTTAAAAGGGGATTAGACAGGTGCAGAGAGGAGGTCTATTTTGCTATTGCTTGTGGGTTTCCCAGAGACATCTGATTGGCTACCATGGGAAGCAGAATGCTGAATTAGAAAGTCCTTTAGTATGATCTGGGACGCGGGTGGCGCTGTGGGTTAAACCACAGAGCCTAGGACTTGCCGATCAGAAGGTCGGCGGTTTGAATCCTCGCGACGGGGTGAGCTCCCGTTGCTTGGTCCCTGCTCCCGCCAACCTAGCAGTTCGAAAGCACGTCAGAGTGCAAGTAGATAAATAGGTACCGCTCCGGCGGGAAGGTAAACGGCGTTTCCATGCGCTTCTCTGGTTCGCCAGAAGCGGCTTAGTCATGCTGGCCACATGACCTGGAAGCTGTACACCGGCTCCCTTGGCCAATAAAGCGAGATGAGCGCCGCAACCCCAGAGTCGGTCATGACTGGACCTAATGGTCAGGGGTCCCTTTACCTTTACCTTAGTATGATCTAGTAAGGTTGTTCCTATGTTCATATCCTGAACCACTCAACAATCTATTGAGTCCGCTAGACACCAACCATAGAGTTTCATGGTTGAGCAGGGATATGACTCACTGGTACCTGTCTGATGCAGACTTCTCCCCCTTTTCCCTCCATCTCAAAGGTTAATGCTAATGTCTAGACCTTGGGCAGCTGTCCTGACATAGATTGCGGCATTGGAAGCCCATAAAACAACTGATAGCAGATTCTTCCATGATGCCAGTCTGAAGCAGTCCTCAACTTGGTTGCTACTTCGCTATTTGAATAAAGTTCTGCAACTAGAACCAGCAGTACCAAGCTATTTATGACTCAATTGGTCAGTTAGTTAAGTATTTTTTATTATTATTTACTTGGTTCGGGGCGGGGGCCGCTCCCGGCTACACCCATGCATGCAAATGGAGTAAGAATTTCAAAGTAAACTAATTCCTGAGCAGAATTGGTTTGCTGAGTCATTGACGGTTCGGCTCTTGAGAAGCGTTTCCCAACATTGGTCAGCATTTTCTCTGTATGTCAAGAGATGTTCTCTTCGGACAAAGGCAAAGAAGCCCACGTCAGAGGCAAAGGTAAATGCGAGATAATCTGGCATGCACCTTTATCTCAGGAGGAGAGGTCAAATTGCCTCGTGGAAGCAAAATACATTTGAAATGCCCTTCATGACCCTTCTAAGCAAAACTGATACTCTCTCATCCCATTCCAAACATTGTTTTGCCTTTTTCATACTGCTGGTCTTCCAGAGATCACAGTGCTCGGGTTCAGGGATAACTTACTCAAATAAAGAACATGAAGAGTAAGATGTGAAACAGGGGCCACTGGGGTGGAAAACAGCAAGCTGGGACTCATCTGTTGTTGTTGTTGTTTAGTCATTTAGTTGTGTCTGACTCTTCGTGACCCCATGGACCAGAGCATGCCAGGCACTCCTGTCTTCCACTGCCTCCTGCAGTTTGGTCAAACTCATGTTGGTAGCTTTGAGAACACTGTCCAACCATCTCGTCCTCTGTCGTCCCCTTCTCCTTGTGCCCTCCATCTTTCCCAACATCAGGGTCTTTTCCAGGGAGTCTTCTCTTCTCATGAGGTGGCCAAAGTATTGGAGCCTCAGCTTCATGATCTGTCCTTCCAGTGAGCACTCAGGGCTGATTTCCTTCAGAATGGAGAGGTTTGATCTTCTTGCAGTCCATGGGACTCTCAAGAGTCTCCTCCAGCACCATAATTCAAAAGCATCAATTCTTCGGCTATCAGCCTTCTTTATGGTCCAGCTCTCACTTCCATATATCACTACTGGGAAAACCATGGCTTTAACTATACGGACCTTTGTTGGCAAGGTGATGTCTCTACTTTTTAAGATGCTGTCTAGGTTTGCCATCGCCTTTCTCCCAAGAAGCAGGCGTCTTTTAATTTCGTGACTGCTGTCACCATCTGCAGTGATCATGGAGCCCAAGAAAGTAAAATCTCTCACTGCCTCCATTTCTTCCCCTTCTATTTGCCAGGAGGTGATGGGCCCAGTGGCATAGCTCATAGCTTCTCTAGGGACTCATCTACACAGCTGCAAATAAAATGTGTTGTAAAGTGCAATATGCAAATGTGACACTAGATAGTGAGAGTGAGCTATGCAAATTTCAATGGATTTTTCAAAACTTTTTTTAAAAGCATTTTCACAGCAGTTTTTTATGTGTGTGTAGATTCCACCCTGGTCTTGCCTCATCCACGACTAATCAACTGCTTGGATATGCAGAACTTGCACATTACAAGTGTCATATAATGGTTATTCCAAATCTGTGAGGAGCTGATATTTTAGTGCAATTAACATGAGACAGGGAGGCTCGCTAGGTCCCCATTCCCTGATAGGTTCTCCATGTCTTCTCTAGGTCCCCACCCCACCCTGAGAGGTTTGTAGGGTGACTACACAAGAACAGGCCTTTTCTGGAGTGGCTCTGCATTTGTAGAGAGCTCTCCCCGGAGAGGCTCATCTGGCACCTTTGTTACATGTCTTTAGGTGCCAGGTAATAACATTCCTCTTTACCCAGGCCTTCAGCCAGTAAATGATCTATGGCCTGTTAAATGTGGGGGGACGGACTGTTATTATGATTATTTTACCATTATGCTGTGTGTTATTATGCTATGTATTATTAATATTTTATTATGCTGAGTATGTTCCTAATGTTGTACAGCACACTAGGAGCTTTGGATAGAAAGTGGTATACAGTCATACCTCAGGTTAAAGTCGCTTCAGGTTGAGCATTTTCAAGTTGCGCTCCACGGCGACCCGGAAGTAATGGAATGAGTTACTTCTGGGTTTCGTGGCTCGCGCATGCGCAGACACTCAAAATGATGTCACGCGCATGCACAGAAGCGGTGAATTGCGACCTGCGCACGCGCAGATGCGGGTTGTGTTCTGCTCAGGATGCGAACAGGGCTCTGCAATGGATCCTGTTCGCATCTAGAGGTACCACTGTATAAATTGAATAAATAATAATATACTACTTGAGGAGCCTGCTAATAACTTCTTGATTTCAGCAAGCCTACCCACACGTATAATTTAGTACTTGTTTTAACTGTTTTGCTGATTTACCCATGTGCTATTGATAACTATTTTGTATTATCTTATGCAGTGCTATTTTTCTAGAAAAAGAGGTGCTGGAACTCACCAGGAACACCTCCCTTATTCTCTTTGAATGGCAATGGCGCCCACCTGAGAGGTGCCAGAACTGAGCTCTGGCGAGTTCCGGCTGAACCCCCCCTCCCCCGATCTTATGTACATCACTTAGACTTATATTTGTTAAACCGTTTACTTTTTTTCTAAATATAATAATAATAATAATAATAATAATAATAATAATAATAATAGGGCTGGCTCTGCCGTTAGGCATGTAAGTTAGCTACTTCATGTTCAAGGTTTTTGTGAGGATAAAATAGAGAAAGAATATTGTGAGCTGCTTTGAACTCCTGTGGAGGAAGGGCAAGTCAGAGGTGTAATAAATAAATAAGTGGTTCAGTTATTTCATTTATTCTATTTTTGTCATTCAGACGTGCCCTATAGATTGTATGTCTCTGAAACCAAAATATCTTGAGTTTTTGGCTCGATATGAGGCTGCTAGCAAACGACAATTAATGAATGAATGAGCAATTAGATTCTCGTCTGACTATGTTGCCAATCTATTTGCATCTCTGTAAAAATGATAATAAAACCCCGTCAGTAATGTAGTATATTAACGCCAAATCCAAAATACTTACTGATAGGACGTTTTCTATTCTCTCCTCCTCCTCCTCCTTCTTCTTCATTAGGCACATGCAAGAGTCTGGCATAATTACAACAAACATTTCCGACCACAACAGAAAGGGTTTTTGTCGATCACTTTGGGATCCCACTGGATCGAACCGAGCAGATCCAAGAATGAAGAAGACATCAGAAAGTGTCAGAAGTCCATGCAGAAAGTGCTTGGGTGGTTTGCCAAGCCAATACATGGGGATGGAGATTACCCAGAAGAGCTGAAGACAGAATTTGCCTCTCTCTTGCCAAACAGTACTGAGACTGAGAAGAACTACATCAAAGGAACCGCTGACTTCTTTGCATTTTCCTTTGGTCCAAATAACTTTATACCCCCAAAGAAACTACCCAAAATAGGACAAGTTTTCTCGCTTGACCTGAGGGAAGTGTTGAACTGGATTAAGTTGGAATATAACAATCCTAGAATCCTGATTGCAGAAAACGGCTGGTTTACCAACAGCCACGTGAAAACGGAAGACACCACAGTTATCTACTTGATGAAGAATTTTATTAATAAGGTCTTGCAAGGTTTGTGAAGCTACTGAGTTTTTGAATGCACCCAACAGATCTGAATGAATGTACATGCAGATCCTGCTATTCAAGCATGGAGATTCACTTATCCAAACAGGAATTTGTACCCCAAACCTCACTATACACAGCACAGATTCATATATGCAAACAGTCAGGCTCATGTGTGGTACTGTAAACAAATAAGCAGCCTTAAACAAGCTTATGGTTTATGTATGTATGTATGTACGCATGCAGCCTATTGCAGTTTTTTATATAAAAAATGCAGTTATAATCAGCTGTCGAGGGGGTGGGGATGACTGATAATTAAGAGGATGACAGCAGGCATAGAAAGGGAATTTAACCACTGCAGTCCTGAGGGAAAACCCTGAAGCTAATATCCAATTAGTTCAATTCTGTTCTTAGTAGTATATTCACATGGTCCTATCCTTTGTTCACTGGAAATATCTGTGACTTGCAGAATGAAAGCTACATACCTCCATATCTGTCCTAAGTATGTTCAGAATATAACCACAGACTTGGCAAGTTAAACATTGGTTTACTTACAAACTCTTCAAAGGTCAGGTTCATGTGCTTTTCCATGCATCAGTCAGAAAACACAGGCAGTAGAACTTGATACCAGTGTAGGCTTTTCGTTCAGAGCAAATGCCTGCTTCAAAATAGGGTTCCCCTCCACCAGAGAATATGTCTTTAGGAGAAGAGTCAGTCCCTGACATCTCCAAGTAACCATGGGAATAACACTCTCTGAAACAATGGAGAACGATTACCATCCAATGGAGACAGGACAAAGCTATACAACTCAATGTCCTGAGTATAAAGGAACTTCCTGAATATCCTGTTTCAAAACCATTTTACTGTGCAAACTTTGTAATGCATATCATAGTCTGGTTTTCTAATATTGTACCTTTACTTTCATTTCCCCTGTGCAGCGATTAAATACGATCAAATCGATGTATTTGGCTATACGGCCTGGTCCCTCCTGGATGGATATGAATGGCAACATGCCTACAATAACCGACGTGGATTATTTTATGTAGATTTTAATAGCAAAGAAAAAGAGAGGATTCCCAAATCATCCGCTTTTTATTACAAGGAAATCATACAAGAAAACGGCTTTCCTCTGAAAGAACCAGCTTTCCACGGCCAGTTTCCCTGCGACTTCTCCTGGGGTGTGACAGAGTCAGTTATTAAGGTAGGCATAATAAAAAATGTAAGCATCTCAAGTCTCTCCTTGGACTGAGCTAAATTTAACAACAACATTATCTTCCTGCAGTCCCCAAAAAGTCACAAATGCATCTAAAAGACCTATTTGAGTTATGAATGTTCTTTCTTATTTAGGGTAGAGATGGATCTTTTGCACCTTTAATAGTTATGTAGAATTTCAATAGGCATACCCAGTTCTGCAAGCTCTTCTACTCAACTATTAGGAGACTTAGGACTCAGCTATACAGCTGCAAATAAAATGTTTTAAGTGTGTTGTAAAGTGCAATATACAAATGTGACACTAGATGGCAACAGTGAGCTATGGAAAATTCAATGTATTTTTCAAAACTTTTTTTAAAAAAAACATTTTCACCGCATTTTTTAATGTGTGTAGATTCCACCTTATTCTCTTTAGCATCTTTCCACCTGGTTATAATAGTTTGACAAATGAATCCAGTTTGAAGTTTCTCCCTGGATTTGTATGAACACTGTGCCTGGTTCATTTTGGACATAGAATTAATGCAGGCATATATCCATGCTCCCAGCTTCCTCGAGTGGCATTTTACTTATTTACGGCATTTGTATGCCATCCTCGTAGCGCAGAAGTAGAAAACAAATGAAACACAAAGGCATAAAGCTGTTTAAAAAGAAAGGGATGGGGAACTCTATGGGTGCTTTCAGATAGCTGCTATTTTCAGGTGAGATTCAGCCGCACAGCAGCAAATTCAGCTTGCAAATTGAAGTTGATCTGGAGATCCTGCACAACAAACCTGCTTCCCAAAAAGTTAAGATGTTTGCAGTTAGGAAAGTGATGGGAAATGCAGTGGAAAGTGAGGGATGACCAGGGCCAGATTTAGGTTTGATGAGGCCCTAAACTACTGAAGGTAATGGGGCCCTTTATATATCCAGCTGTCCTTTGTCGCTGTTTTTTGTGTTGAATATATGCTATATGGTAATTTATGGACTTAATAGGTATCTAAAGCCATTTGCACATGTTGCCATGCAACCAGTCCATGCAGAATGTATGTACCCTATTATATAGAAGTGAGCAAACCAGTGATATTTTAGGGAGCAGGCTAGTAGGTGGGGCCCATTACTCATAGGAGCCTACACAACACAAAACACTGTTGCTGTATGTGGGTTTTATTTTATTTGTTTTTTATCTTATATTTTGGAAATGTACATCCAGTTTTTTTCCCTTTAATTTTTTTGGGGGCCCCCAAGAGAATGGGGCCCTAAGCTATAGCTTGTTTAGCTTATACATAAATCCAGCACTGTGGATGACCCTTGCTTGGCAGAACAATGTCTAGCCTCGCCACAAACCATTAGGATGAATGCTCAATAAACAGGATGTCTGAAAGTGGCCTACGAATATAATAAAAGAGAACTCACTGCAAAGGTTGGGGTGTTTTCCATCTTCAGTGGTTTCCCTAAACCCTTACCAACGCTACCACTTAATGCCATGTACTCAAATCTGGTCAGACATAGTTGTTATATTTAACAAAGATATCAGTGTTTAGTTATTACAAGAGTATGCAGTACACAAGCTTATGTGGTTACTTAAATATACCTTTGTCTCTATAAATGGGTATATACCTTGCTAACCTACTATTTTAAAAATATATTTATTTATTTATTTATTTATTTTATTTTGACAAAGTAATAATCACAAATAAATAAGAATAAAAAGTGCCCCCCACCACCAAGACCATTCCATTGTAACTATCCAGCCTCCCAAAATTTCAAAACCTCTTGCGACGTTTTGACCCCTTTCCGTTTTAACAGTAGAAATTCTACAAACTACCCTCAATATCTCCTCAGAATCATTTCTCCTGCCTGTTCCCTGACTTACCTTAATAGCACAGGTTAATTTATCATTAATAGCCAATGCTTTTTTTCTGGGGAGACGCTGGGGTACACATACCCCTAAACATTTTGTGAATCTAAGTTTGGCCTCATTGAGGGGCAGTACTTCAATATGAGTAGGAAAATGAGAGTACCCCTTGTGACGTTAACATAAGAGAGAGTGCTGGAGGTGAAATAGTTAAATAGGTTGCAGAGTCAGGACCCAGGGGGGTGGAGTCAGGGGGACTATAAAACCAGTTCTGGGAAGAGTTCGTTGGGAGTTGTGGGTGACTAGTTGGTTGGATTTCGTGGGTTGGCTGGTTGGGAAAGGCAGTTGGTAATAGAGAGACAGTTAGGGCAGTGGGTTCTTGAGTGTGGGGAGGTAGAAGAGAGAGAGAGGAAAATAAGACTAAGAAAGTAAAGAGCAAAACGTTTGGAATGCTGTAAAAGTTTTGTTGTGTCTGAAATAAAATACACTCTTCTTTATTAATTGAGAAGCTGACTGAGACTGAAGTGATTTTACCAGGGAGGACCTGGTTGGTGGCAGCGGATTAGTGGTGCACGGGTCAATAGTCTGTGAGACGACCGGGGGCTCCGTACGAACGCCACACCCCTAAACTTTTTTTTTTCAGAAAAAAAAGCACTGTTAATAGCTATATCCCAAACTTCTTTATACCATTCTTCCATTTTATATTCTGCTTGCCTCCACCACTTCCTAGCTATAAATTCATACAGCTGTCAATAAATCCTTCAGAGCCTGTGAACCTTCCACCCCACCGTCAGCTTTAACCCAAACTTATTACTGTCACTTTAAATACCAGTTGCTTATTTTTTACTTTTACTTTGAGGAAGCAGTTAGTAACCCTATTGAAGGTCCTTTCTCAGAATTCCCTCTTATGTCCTCCACCCTCCTTCCCCCCCCCCAGCCTAAACCCAGTGATTCAGCTGCCCCAGCTTTTGTTACCAAGCCCTTCTGCCTTTCTCCAGGGGTGGACTTTGGTAATATTGCACCCTGAGCAAGGACAAAATTCCTGCCCGCCCCCAGCTAAATCTTTCTTATATTCACAATAATTCATTTTAGTACATTTGCTTTTTTATGGATCTGCTCAGTAGGTTCCCTGTATAAATGTAGATTATATATTATATATTATTATTATTATTATTATTATTATTATTATTATTATTATTATTATTATTATTATGCACCCCTCAGCTTGGCACCCTATGCAGGGGGTGGACTGCCTGCACTGACCTAAATCCATTGCTGCTTCCTCTCAAGTCTTCTGCCTTGAGACTCTTCTTCCAGCTGTCCACTGATGGGAACTGACTCTGGCTGACTCGCACCCAGCCATATATTCACTTTTTCTGGCCACCACAGCCAATCACATAGGCTAACTAAAAATTCTAAACCTCCAACCACCAATCAGAATATGCATGCTTTCGATCCCTCTTTTGCATACTGAGTGTTCTAACTTCCACCCGTCCTCTGTTGTCAGTTAAGGTCCCTGCCCCCCCCCCCATGGTGACAGTTAAACCAACTTTCATTTGACTAGACAAAAGATTCTGCCCATCAAAGTACAATGTACATTGCGACACAAATGGCAGAATACGCTACATAATGCCTACTAAAACACAGCTTAGACTAACAGGATTTCTTTTCACCTAGTAAAAAGTTCTGGGACAGATTTTTATAAGATAACTTCCTTATGAAAATACGGGAGACTACATATTTGGCAAAAATGGCAGGAGGAGGATGCCATATGAAACAAAGAATGGGGGACACTTACTATTTATTCACCAGTTGTGACGCTAAAGGAGAGCAAGTAGGTGATGATAAATTTAAGCTCTCCTTCCTGCCTACTGCTTCTGTAGGATAGTAAAGGTAAAGGGACCGCTGACCATTAGGTCCAGTCGTGACCGACTCTGGGGTTGCGGCACTCATCTCGCTTTATTGGCCGAGGGAGCCGGCGTACAGCTTCCGGGTCATGTGGCCAGCAGGACTAAGCCGCTTCTGGCGAATCAGAGCAGCGCACGGAAACACCGTTTACCTTCCATTTACCTGGCAGGAGCAGGGACTAAGCAACGGGAACTCACCCCGTTGCGGGCAAGTCCTAGGCTCTGTGGTTTAATCACAGATAACAAGCCTCATATAACCAACATACTTAAGTCTAATTAATGCATACTGAGTTTAATGCATGAAGGGATTAATACCATAGAGTAAGCCATCCTATCAGACATATCTCTGTCCAATTCCCTATTGGTCTCCCCTAGTCTACCTGAGAAGCTCAGCATGTGAAGAGGCTCAGCTAGTTGCTCCGGCTTAGCCAGCCACTCTTCAGTTCCTATGACAATAATTTAGGAACTTTCACCACGGTAACTAAGCCAAGCTTCACTGCCTGTGTAACTTTTCTGACTGATGTACGGAAAAGCACATGAACCTGACCTTTGGAGAGTTTGTAAGTACAGTGGTACCCTGGGTTAAGAACTTAATTCGTTCTGGAGGTCCGTTCTTAACCTGAAACTGTTCTTAACCTGAGGTACCACTTTAGCTAATGGGGCCTCCTGCTGCTGCTGCCGCAGCGCGATTCTGTTCTCATCCTGAAGCAAAGTTCTTAACCCAAGGTACTATTTCTGGATTAGCGGAGTCTGTAACCTGAAGTGTCTGTAACCCGAGGTACCACTGTAAACCAATTTTTTACTTGCCAAGTGTGTGTAGTAAAAGTGGTCTTTTACTACACTGGGAGAAGAGGGGAGTTTTGGAACTCACAAGGGCATATTTTAAAGGTTTAGCAGCCTATATTTCCAAGCCTTACTTTCATGTTTTGCGATTTTAAATCTTTGCTGGGTACTTGCCCAAAACCTGGATCTTGGCATCCAGGGAATTCTCCTTTTATATCTATTTTTTCAATTGAACAGCTTCACAGTAAAGTATGACTCACCACCACAAGTCAGAGCCACCCACAATTTCCATAATAATTGATCTCCAATCCAAATAGTTACAAATTCCTCACAGGCTACATGAGGGCAAAAACCCTGTCGCATAGTCTAAGGTTCATGTTTGGCAATGGTAGTTTTTGGCACTGGCAGGATTCCACTGATCCCTCAATATTCAGGCAGACTGGCATGTGAAAGACAGGTGACAAGCAGGTGCGTTGATTATTATGCTCCTTGGTACATATGAATTGGAGAGGATTTGGGAGGAAACAGAAATTGCCTGTGTTGTCTTATTTGCCACATGCCTAGAATGGAAATAAACACAGCAAGTACAACAGTCCACAGAAAGGATAGGCAACTGATGAGTTTTTCCCCCTTCATTTAATTTGCATTTACTTTGCACTGAAATCAACATTGCAGAACAATGTAATTCAGTGTGTAAAATTCCACCCCAGTAGACAGCATGCAGCACTTTTTTTTTTGTCTGAAGCCAAACTTGCAGAACGGAAACAGCACTGCAAGTGGCAAACATGGGTCAGAATGGATATCAGTGTCTCCTTACATCATTCCTTTCCTAGCAACCATCCATATATTCTCAAGGAAATGTGCATCACTCCCTGAGAACTGTGGTGGTAGAATAATTAGCTGTGAATCTGAGGCTAAGATAATACAGTGGCACCTTGGTTGTCAAACTGAATCTGTTCCAGAAGTCTGTTCCAAAACCAAAGCGTTCCAAAACCAAGGCACACTCTCCCATAGAAAGTAATGCAAAATGGATTAATCCGTTCCAGACTTATAAAAATAACCCCTAAAACAGCAATTTATCATGATTTTTACTATCTAACAAGACCATTGATACATAAAATGAAAGCAATAACCAATGTACTGCAGTCACACAATCAATCAATCAATCAATCAGGAGCTGAACTGGGTTCCACCCAGCCACAAAAAAGCTGCAAAAACAAAAATGCAAAATAAATAACAAAGACAGACCTCAGCGTAACACTCAAAACGGAAGTATGGCACTCAAAACGGAGCGATTTCAGCTTCCGAAAAAGGTTCGCAAACCGGAACACTTACTTCTGGGTTTGCAGCGTTTGGGTTCCAAGTTGTTCGAGTACCAAGGCGTTTGAGAACCAAGGTACCACTGTACTGGCTCTATCCAAGGAACTGGAGCATCTGCAGCAGGACTTTGTCACCCACCTCTGATCTGTTGCAGCCTCTTCTGCCTACCAAAAGGAGGGTCAGGTTTCACTTGGTCACAGGGGGGGCAAAGAATTGTAAATTGGCTAAATCAGCACACGTGCTGAGGTACACATCCACAGCTAGGTAATGCTGAACTCTGAACTTAATTGCTTTATATGGTGGGAGGGCTATTTAAAGAGAAACATATTTTACTTCAAAACGTATTTGGGTGCCCTTCTGCTATTTGAGGCCTTAGATCAGGCATCCCCAAACTCAGCCCTCCAGCTGTTTTGGGACTACAACTCCCATGATCCCTAGCTAACAGGACCAGTGGTCAGGGATGATGGGCATTGTAGTCCCAAAACAGCTGGAGGGCCAAGTTTGGGGATGCCTGTCTTAGATGCTTGCTCTGAAGTCTTTTCCTATAGGTACCACTGACACATCCTACCTACAGCATCTCCCACTCCTACAAGGAACCCTCTGGATCCAAGCAGTGGCAGAGCTTCACGCTCCAGCACTGGGGGCGGAGAGCAGGCGGGGGTGTGGCTGGCATGCATCCCGGGGGCGTGGCGCTCAGTGCAGGGGGGGAGCATCAATGGCACCCCACCATGATCATATTACTGGGGGCGATGTGCTCCCCCTAACCCCCTCTTCCCCCATCAGTGGAGCCAAGCCATAATTTTCTTAAAATATTCCTTTCCACATTCGTCAGGGCTTATTCTTCTCAAGAAGCAGAGCAAAACGATGTACTTTTACAGGCTGGCAAATGAAACCTAATTCAGCTCGGTTTCAGCCAGTCGCACGCACACCCGCAGGAAAGCCTGTGGATATCATGCTAAAAATGAGATCCATCTGCACTAATAGATAGTTTGGGGATATAGCATTGTGTTTATTAGTTTTAGTAGAAAACCTTGTTAGGTCTGCAGAGGCTAATTTGGCAGAGAAACAGATGGTTTCAGTTCAGAGCAATGAAATATGAATAAAACAATGCAGCAGCAACAAGATGGAAAATGTAGTTAAGAGAGCAGAAATAATAGCAGATATAAATTTATACACACACATATCTGCATTTGCTCCTTTGGGGAGGGGGTGCTTCCAATCACTTGTTGCCTTGCAGGTGCTATTTTGAGAGAGGGGTGTGTGTCTCACAATCATTCACTTTTAAAAAGTTCTGTCCTATTTATCTGCCTGACAACAGTCTTCCAAGGCAGCCGTCTTGATTTTCTGGCAATAACAGGAAAATTACACCTAATAAAAGCTGGATCTAGAAACATCAAAGAAGCGTTTCAGTTCAAAGCATTGTAAATGCAAACAGGGAAAATGGGTAGAGAAAAACTGGACGCCACATCGCCATCTGGTGACGCAATGTTATATCACACATACAACACATATAAATTGCTTTTTCTTTACCAGGCTACCTGAGTCCAAAGGATTTGGGCAGGAGTTAGAGGTCCTGAGGGGGCTGGGGATGTAAAATGTGTGCCTAGCCACAGTGCTCTTCAAGTTTGGATCCCCAGAACTTCCTCCTCCCTGACCATTGGCTAATGAAATATACTCAGAGTCAAGAGTGGATTTCATGCTCTTTATTCAGCTCATAGTGGTGAGGAGGAATGAAAGTTTCCCCAAAGTATCTGCTTTATATACATTATTTACACAATGGGCTGCACGTGATTGGCTAATTCCAGAATTCTCCTGTAGGTCAATCAGGTTGTGGAATCACTTCCATCTGGAGCTGGATTGGGTGGCTCCTGCAGACCTATCATACTGCTGCATTGTTCTAGGACCAATCAAACTGTTGCATTCTGAATCCTATTGTTCTAGGACCAATCAGACTGCTGCATTTTGGATCCTATTCAACTCAGTATATAACAGCTAAGCTGGCAGTGGATGATGGGAATTGTATTCCAACAACATCCGGGCAACCAAGCTTGAAAAGCACTGCTGTAGATGTTGCTGACACCGCTCTTTCCTGATTCCACAAGGCTGGTGGCACCTAATGTTTTCATCCCTGCAGAAAGGTTATGTCCTCACCCAAGTAGCCAGAGAGCCTGCAGCTCTTGGCTCTGGCTGGCAGCAGCCATGTTTTTATTTCTCCCTCAATGTTCTACTTTGTCACACATAGCCTGGTTTTCAAGCCCCCCCCCCCCATATTAATCTAGTCAAAGATCTATTTTCCATCAAACATCAGTTTTGGAAGGGAAAGTTTTGCAAGAGGTGGGTTGCACTCTCATTTACCTATTTACCTGTTCCTACAACCCCAAGACTGATTGACCCTCCTGCAGCTGCTATTTGCATTTCTTAAAAAGACTCGTACAACATAAAGTGACACATTTAGTGCCCACATAAAGTGACCTGCGCCCATTTATTCTGTGATGTTTAGGACTACCACGCCCAAACATCTGTGCTGGCTGGAGCTAATAGTTCTAAACATCTGCAGGACATCAGCTTGATGAAGGCTGCTTGAGAGAACCACATTTCTAAAACTATAGTTCTTTTCACAAGCTGGCCCGCTCTCCCTTTTGTTGCTTGCGTGTGAACGGCAGTCCAAGCAAGTTGGAGAATTCACCATCTCTGCCAGACTGTGTTTACACGCTTCTTTGTATTTCTGTAGAACTGCTATAGTGCCACCTAGTGATACAGAGAAAAAAGCCTGTTTATCATTTAGACTGGTTGCATTACAGCTTACAAGAACCATTTATATAACTGGTCTCTACTGGAGTTGTGAAACTAAACCTTTATTAAATCAAAAATCAAATTATGTGATTGTCATTTGCAGGCAGAATCTGTCGCTTCCTCACCACAGTTCTGCGATCCTAACCTCTATCTCTGGAATCTTACCGGCGATGGACTTTTCTACCAGGTGAAGGGAGTGAAACTGAAAACCCGACCGGCTCAATGTACGGATTTTGTTACCATTAAAACGCAACTTGACCTGCTGTCCAAATTGAAAATCACCCATTATAGATTTGCACTGAATTGGTCGCTGCTTCTGCCTAGCGGCGATTTGAAATCCATCAACGGCCAAGTCCTTCGTTACTATCGATGCGTGATCAGTGAGCTGCTCAAACTCAACATCAAGTCTGTGGTCACCTTATATTATCCAACTCACCGTTCTTTGGGGCTGCCTGGTCCTTTAGTCCAGAATGGTGGCTGGTTGAACCAGTCCACCGTCCAGGCTTTCCGAACCTACGCAGAGATGTGTTTTCGGGAGCTTGGGGACTTGGTTAAATTCTGGATCACAATAAATGAACCTAATCGACTCAGCGATATTTATAACACCAGCAGTAACCACACCTACCAGGCCGCGCATAATCTATTGATAGCCCATGCCTTGGCTTGGCATGTTTACGATAAACAATATCGATCCACGCAGCATGGTCAGATCTCTTTATCTCTGCATTCTGATTGGGCAGAACCCGCCAACCCATTTGTGGACACCCACTGGGAAGCTGCCAAGAGATTCCTTCAGTTTGAAATAGCTTGGTTTTCTGATCCGATCTTTAAGACGGGGGACTATCCTGCAGCTATGAGAGAATACCTCGACTACAAGAAGAGCAGAGGGCTCTCTGGTTCTTCCCTGCCATATTTCACAAAGGAAGAGAAGGAACTCGTGAGAGGGGCTGCTGATTTTTACGCGCTCAATCATTTCACCACGCGGTTTGTGATCCACGAATCTAAAAACGGGAGTCGGTACGACTTTGATCAGGACGTTCAATTTCTGCAAGACATCACCTGCCTAAACTCCCCATCTCGCTCAGCGGTCGTGCCTGCCGGTTTACGCAAAATACTAAACTGGATTAGAAAACGTTATGGCGACCTAAATATCTACATCACTGCAAACGGGATAGACGATCAGTCTTTAATTGACGATGGACTTCGTAAACACTACATTGAAAAATATGTCCAGGAAGCCTTAAAAGGTGAGTGGATGGTAAAAGATGCTAATCTAGAAGAGAGACGTAATGTGTTTTTATTTTCTATTTTTATGCTGTGAACAGCCCCGAGATCTACGGACAAAGGGCGGCATACAAATTTAATAAACAACAACACCACAGCTGTTCTGCTAGCACAGCACACTTGTGCAATGGTACTTTCCCCTCCTCGCTCCCCAGTAGTATAGGGGACTCAGCTACATTAGTAAAGAAGCAGCAGTTTGAATGTGCTATAAACATTTAACACAAGATGGTGCCAAAGAGCAGGAAATTTTAAAATGTGATTTTTCCATAGAGATTCTTTTGTTATAACTATCTAATTTCTGATTTATTTACAGCGGAGGTTTTTCCCCTGCGTCTAGATCCACCCCAGGTGACCCATTTTTCTGCTCTTTTAAGTTACCCAAAATGTTATGCCCTGGTTCATAGATGTCATAGAGCTATAGTCCAAGCAGGATTATAATTTAAGGTGGTAGGCAGCCACCACTGATGGGAGCTGAATATAGCTCTCGTTCAAATGCTCCCCCACCTGCCCACCACTGAGATGCTGAAGGGCAGTGAAATCGTAGCCAAGAAGCTCAAAGCCTATATATGACTGACACCCTTCTCTCAAAATTAAAGCAATGCCCAGGCTTTAACATTCAAAAACTTTGCTTGCAGAAACTCCAAGCTATAGATGAATTAAAGCATGGGTTTACAGACTTTAACCTCCTAACAACTTTATTTCCCTCCCTTTCCAGAGCTCAATGTATCTCAGGCCAGGCCTTTACCTTCTCCTACAGCTTTGCTCTTTCTTTTCAAGCCAAGAAGCAGCCCTGCAACACTCAATTCAACTTAGCAGGGTTCACAGTGGATTCTAAAACACAGCCATCTTGCTTCACATAAAATGGGAGTCTCTCCCAGGTGACTAACATTAGCCAATCACATGAGAACTACTAGAGAACTCTCTAGAATTCAGCTACCAACTGAGCAAATTTAAACACATAGCAATGCATACAAGCATTTGCAATTTCTGTGAATTCATTTACTGTACTTAACGTGAAGCATTTCCAGAGAAAATTGGAAAAGTGACTGCCACCACTACAGGAAGGGATGTTTCTATGGAGGGGCCTTTTTGGAGGAAGGCATCCAATCGACATGCCAAGCCTCTCCAATCTGTTTTAAATACTATACAGTGGTACCTCGGGTTAAGTACTTAATTTGTTCCGGAGGTCCGTACTTAACCTGAAACTGTTCTTAACCTGAAGCACCACTTTAGCTAATGGGGGCCTCCTGCTGCCACCGTGCCGCCGGAGCCCGATTTCTGTTCTTATCCTGAAGCACTGTTTCTAGGTTAGCCGAGTGTGTAACCTGAAGTGTATGTAACCTGAAGCGTATGTAACCCAAGGTACCACTGTAAAATAATCCTTTTGCTTCACACATTCGGGCAATGCCATTTAACAGCAAATAATTCACTTATTTCTTGTCGTTTCCAGCCTACCACATTGACAAAGTCAACGTCCGAGGCTATTTTGCGTTTAAACTCACCGATGAAAAATCCAAACCCAGACTGGGCTTCTTCACCCACGAAGCCAAGGCCAAGGCGTCCGTTCCGTTCTACAACCGTCTCATTAGCCGCAACGGCTTTCTCTTAGAGACTGCAAGCAACATCTGTGACAAGCCCGAGGAAGAAGCAACCTGCACGTTCTGCCTGCTTCTAGCGCAGAAAAAGCCGCTAGTGTTCTTTGGGTGCTGCCTTTGTTCGACTCTCATCTTGCTCTTAAGCATTATTGTTTTCCACAAAAGGAAAAGGAGAAAATGGTATTGGTCGAAAGATATGGAGTACATGTGCGTTCCTGTCAAAAGTAGACACAGGAAAGTTCTCAACCAGATATAGAGTGGTCTTTTTTTCCTGCATGTGAATGTCAATGGCGAGGATAAGTTATTGAAAGCACTCCAAATCACTCCACCAAGATAATTTCAAAAAAATGCTGCTTTGCATGAGAATTCCCATGACAGTCGATTCAGGATTGTTATCAAGAATTCTTGTTCTGTGTTTACGCTGTCAGGGAATCCCAGGTTGTTTACTCGTGTGTTCATGTTTATCATAAAGTCACTCAGAACTCCAAGTCCCTTGCTTTTTACATCAACGTACACCATGAAAAGACACAGGGAAAATAAATGATACAAGTCTACCTTCCTTTCAACCTTTTTTTCCATCTTCAGAGTAAGACTCGATTACATAAAGGAAGTTTAGCAGTTGTCACGCCTGAAAATCTCGGGACGAGAGCAGGGAGAGATGTATACAAAGGATTTAAAAATGGTGTTAGTCCAATATATTACTTACAGTTCAAGCATAAATTCTTTCCTTTTGTAACCTAGTACAGTGACGGAACTAATTTGACATGAAAAGGGTATGCGTCACAATCTGTGCATTTTTACAGAAACGTCTCATAATTTGTGGCGCTATGCCTGCAGCTGTTGCGGATTGCAGGTGTAACATTTGCACACTTTCGTTTTGCTTGTTTTGGCTTGCGGAAGCGCCAGTAGGGCAGCTACCCTATCTAACATACGACTGAAAATGTCAACTAGATCAGAAGCATGCTACTCCTCATGGTTGTAAACGAAATGCTAAAAGCTGCATTTACGGCACCTGAAAAACATGTCCAGAGCATGTGATTGCAGCAGCCTCTCCTTCAAGCCCAGGTTGTAAATGAGAAAGTCCTGACATATAATACCTCTGTTTTGTCTACTTCAGATCAAAAGATGTCAGGAATCTTAAAGGAGAAGAGGCTCGCAATAGGGATGTTTAAGTTGGTCTGAAATATCGTATTTTTCGCTGTGTAAGACGCACCAGACCACAAGACGCACCTAGTTTTTGGAGGAGGAAAACAAGAAAAAAAATATTCTGAATCTCAGAAGCCAGAACAGCAAGTGGGATCACTGCGCAGTGAAAGCAGCAATCCCTCTTGCTGTTCTGGCTTCTGGGATAGCTGCGCAGCCTGCATTCGCTCCATAAGACGCACACACATTTCCCCTTACTTTTTAGAAGGGAAAAAGTGAGTCTTATAGAGCAAAAAATATGGTACTTTAGCAGTTGAATATGAGGGCGATTAGATTGGAAAGCCCTGTGTGTATTTAAGATTATCGTATACATACCAACTGCAATTGCAGTTCCGAGTCCTTATGCTGCCAAAAAACCCAGCAGCATCTGCACGTAAGGGTGGGTGGGGTATTACCAGGCTGGAGGGTATACAAATAAATAAATTGGGAAACACTCCTGAGAGGGCCACCTCCCGATCTTCCAAAATGGAAAACTAGGGGCTGGGGAAGAGGAGAAATGGAATCGCGAACAGAATCACTTTGCACTGCAACGTTTTGCTGCAGGCCCCACTTGTGGAGACCAAACTAAAAATGGCCATTGTTTGGGGGGGGGGGGATCCTGTATTAACGAGAGATGCCAACTTTCCTAGGACACAGCCGTATTTGTGAAGCATGAACTGCAACACTTTTCTAAAATGAAATTGGGAAATAGTTCCCTTCCTTTTCACATAGGATGATTCTGTTATATATATATATATATATATTTGCTTTCGTAGATTTTCACGGGTACAGGAATGCAGGTTTTGGTGTCCTCGGGTGTCTTCCCGTGTAAAAGTTGGGGTGTCTAGGCGACGTTTCAAACCAAAATCAACCCAGATGAAGCCAATAAAATCAGACTTGAAGTCACCAACATCCTCTGCTCCAGCAAACCACCCAGAAGCAATTTACACAAAGAAGAACAGAAAGCACTCACCAACCTGAGGAAAGACAACAACATAATCATTCTCCCAGCAGACAAAGGTAATGCCACAGTGGTGATGAACACATCGGACTACCAAGCAAAACTATCAAATCTACTCCAAGATCCTGCCTACAAACCTATAAAAACAGATCCCACCACCTACCTGGAAAAAACCACCAAATCCAAAATAAAAGCCTCTCCTATCAGTGAAGAAATCCAGCTAAGAATCATCCCCAGAGAAAAATCATCCAGATGCCCCAAACTCTACGGCCTCCCCAAGATACACAAAGAAGGAACACCACTCAGACCAATAGTCAGCTCCATAGGCTCACCTCTACAAAATCTCGCTAAATTTCTCGCCAAGCAACTTCAGCCCTATGCAGAATCCATCTCTTCACACGTACCAAACTCCTTCCAGTTCATAGAAACAATCAAGAAGCAAAACCTACATCCTAATGACCTACTTGTGAGCTTCGATGTTGTATCTCTCTTCACACAAGTGCCCATTAATGAAGCCTTGACAGCTATTCAAAACAAATACAATCCCCCCGAATACATCTTGGACCTGACCAACCACTGCCTAACCAACACGTACTTCATCCACAATGGACAAAGATACAAACAGATAGAAGGAGCACCTATGGGATCACCCCTCTCACCGGTCATCGCAAACCTGTACATGGAACACTTTGAAACCAATGCTTTAGACAAGTCAGAACACAAACCCAAACTTTGGCTCAGATATGTTGACGACACCTTTGTAATTTGGCCACACGGGAAGGAAAAACTGGATAGCTTCCTCACACATCTCAACAACTTACACCCCAAAATACAATTCACTATGGAAATAGAAGCCAACAACCAACTTCCCTTCCTTGACGTCCTAATCTACAAAAAACCTGATGGCTCCCTAGGACACACTATCTACCGGAAAAAAACACACACCAACCGCTACTTACATGCACAATCACACCACCACCCTGCACAAATAAACTCCGTAGCCAAGACTCTCATCTCCAGAACCAAACGCCTGGCGGACAAAGACCACTTGACAACTGAGTTACAGAATCTCTCAAACGTGTTAATTGCCAATGGATACCAGCAAAACAGGATTACGAAGCTAATCCAAAAGGAAACACCCCCCAAAAACCAAGACACAGAAGAAAACAATGGCATGGCCCTCCTTCCTTATATCAAGGGCACTACAGATAAAATTAGCAAAATCCTCCATAAACACAATATCAAAACAGCCTTTTGCACCAACCAAAAAATAGCCAATATCCTCAGAAACCCCAAGGATAAAATCCAGTTGGAAAACCAAGGGATCTATGAAATACCCTGCAAAGTCTGCCCAGCCACGTACATTGGACAAACAAACAGACGAATAAATGCACGTATCGCAGAACACAAGAATGCCGTCAAAAAAGAAGAAAAAACTTCCTCTCTTTTCCAACACATGAAAGAAACAGGACACGAAATTAATTTTGCAGATTCCAAATTGCTCTTTAACACGGAACATCACCACAAGAGAATAATCATGGAAGCCATCGAGATAGAGAAACACCCTCACAACATGAACAAGCGTGACGACACATCCCGCTTGCCAGACATCTGGAAATTAGCCCTCCCCACAAAAACTGACACCAGATCCAGAGGCACACAGAACGCCAACACCAATCAACCACACCAGACCCAAACCCAGACCCTCTCCACAGATGAATTACAGACACCATCCAGTAGCCAATCCATGGTGGCACCTCCGGATGCTGCACCCCCCTGCAATCCCTACACAGATCTGGCTGACACAAGCCACAAAACCACAGCTCGCCCCTATACACGAAGCCAAGCCAGAGCACAACTAAGTACAGTACAGCCATCTTCTCAGGAAAACTCTTCACAAAGTTCAAGAGGTCAAGACACAAAGACTTTAACAACTAATCCACACCTAATGACCCACCTAAGTGGTACTCAGGATATCACTCAAGAAATCACTCAAGATATCTCTCAAGTAATTAAGGAACAAAAGAAGAAAAGGCACACTAGCCTGGGAACTTCCTCTCTGCCCAGAACATTGGAGGCTATACACCACACCCCCTCTACAGTATTTATAGGAACTCAAACACTGAGATCCTGCTCTGTTCCAGTAACAAGAAGCCGAAAGCACCAGCCTGAAGATGACGAGTGAGACCTCGTCGAAACGTCGCCTAGACACCCCAACTTTTACACGGGAAGACACCCGAGGACACCAAAACCTGCATATATAGAGATATATATATATATATAATGGCCATTATTTAAAAGCTGGGGTGCACTCCAGGCTATTCAGGATCAAATCGGCACAAATACACCTTTTTTTTAAAAAAAAAAAACCTGACCCCATTTGTTGTACACACCCTTTTATTTAAAAATAAAAGGCATGCTCTGTGGATCAATGAACTATATAGTTAGTTATGAGATGTGTAAACCACACAAAGCTTTATCCATATTAAAACTTTCAGTGCACACAAGGCGGTCCTGTTCTGAATTTGTCGCTCTTTGATATGCACGTTACCCATGAAAGTCTTATTTTCGAAAGCTGCAGAAATGTGTTGAGTTCCCCGCGCCTAAAAAAAAAAAAAGCCAATATGCTTCTTCGAAAGTATTTAAAAAGATACTAAGTGGGTGCATATTGCAGAACCTGGCTTACAACTTGGGGGGGTGAGGGGGGGAGAGAAATCAAATGCCCAGGGGCTGCATTTGACCTCCAGATCCATGTATAGCTGAGGGTTGGAAAATGTCCATCAGACCAAGCAAGCACAGCCTATGATCAGAGACAATAGGGGATGCAAATCCAGAAACATCTGGAGGGCCACAGGTTCCCCACCCTCTTCGTCCTATACCTCCCACTGCTGCAACTATTGGGGGGGGTGGATATGAATTGGAATTGCAGCTAGGGGTTGACAGTTAAACACCCGCATTATAATTTAGGCCCTAACAGGTACCTCCCCACCCTCACCCTAAATGAAGTGCACATGGCTGTTTTGGCAGGCAGCTGATGAGGGAACGGTTATTCACTTTGTGGGACGCGGGTGGCGCTGTGGTCTAAACCACAGAGCCTAGACTTGCCGATCAGAAGGTCGGTGGTTCGAATCCCCGCAATGGGGTGAACTCCCATTGTTTGGTCCTTGCTCCTGCCCACCTAGCAGTTCGAAAGCGCATCAAAGTGCAAGTAGATAAATAGGTACCGCTCCGGCGGGAAGGTAAACGGCGTTTCCGTGTGCTGCTCTGGTTCGCCAGAAGCGGCTTAGTCATGCTGGCCACATGACCCAGAAGCTGTACGCCAGCTCCCTCGGCCAATAAAGCAAGACGAGTGCTGCAACCCCAGAGTCAGTCACGACCGGACCTAATGGTCAGGGGTCCCTTTACCTGTGTGCTGTGGACCACTAGCAAAAATGTCCCTTTGATACCATGATCAGGTCTGGAAAAAGGATCTCTATTGGAACCTGTTGCATCAGTGGGTTTGCACCTGACTCCCAGGGTGTTGGCTGAGAGGGAATGATTCATGGGCCAAAAAAAAAAAAAAAGTCCCACCCCCCCACACAGTTGCTTATTTTCATTTTCATCGGTTCAGCTGTTGTTTTTCGCTCACACATCCCCCCCCCCCCGCAACTGTCAGGAGGGTTACTAATTCATTAAAAAAATTAAACGAGCCATTATGCATCCTTGTTTAAAAACAAGCACTACCAAGCGTGATGGTAATCGTTGGGGGGAAAAAAGAAACAAGCAGTTATCATTTGATGTAACCAGGACATTAAACGAATTCTTAGGTTTTTGTATTCGACTCTACTGCTTCAAGACAGAAGTACTTTCTTGAAGGATGTCCATTTGGTCAGTGTGACTGACTTCAAGGCAATATCTGATTAAACCCATGTCTTAATGTTATGCATGGCATTCTTTACCTATTGGCAATGTCTCCTCCCTAAAGGTAAAAACTGCTAGGCTGTTGTCAGAGATGAAATGGGTTGCAAATTGACAACTATTCCATTTCACTGTAAAGTTTGTTAGAGACACTCAAATATTATACTATGTGATGAAGAAACACCAGAAAACACAACCTGATAAACATGTACTGTACTGGGTTTTTACACTGGGTGATAATCCAATATTTTCTATGCTGATGGAAGCTGCTCACTAGTGAACAGATGATTTCTTCCTCCTTATCCCTATAGCTGCGCCATCTGCCCCCAATCTGTTCTGGAGGTTTGGGGGGCAGGGATATGCTGGACAGCAGGGGAGGAACTGCCAAAAATGCCTCCTTCCCTCATGACAGATGCCTTCCACCAAGTAGAGTGGGATACCACCCATTTACCCCATTTTCAGACTCTAGTTTTCCAGATTACATTGGTACCTTGGGTTAAGAACTTAATTCATTCTGGAGTTCTGTTCTTAAGCTGAAACTGTTCTTAACCTGAGGTACCACTTTAGCTAATGGGGCCTCCCGCTGCTGTCGCACTGCCGGAGCACGATTTCTGTTATTATCCTGAAGCAAAGTTCTTAACCCGAGGTACTATTTCTGGGTTAGCGTGAGGTACCACTGTAATATATAATTAATATATTTAATTAATAAGCTATTTAATGCTTATGCCGGAAACCAAAGTGTTAGAATGCTGAAAGTTCAATGACATAACATAAAATATTGAAATATATTGTTTAATTTTTCTCCAAACAATGTCAAACTGTTTGGTTTGGTTCATACAGCCAACTTCTGATGTGAATTGAAGGCTTGCTGCATGCCGTACACCTTTGTGCCCTGGTTGTCACTTTAGGATCTGAAACAATGAAACAAATTGGATTAAATAACATTTTACAACTGCAATCCCCTTACAAGCACCTACAAAATAACATGAGAAGTATGGTTTAAAGTTACTACACGTTCCAATAATGGGAGAATTTTGAGATTAATCATAAAGAATTCACGTGATGTGCAAATATGAAGCAGAAATCATCCAAGTCTGCAGCCTCAGATTTTGAACCACTAGACCCCTAACACCTGCTCTCCCTGTTTAGTTGTTTCTTATCACTGTTTTTATGAAAATTTAATTTTATACATTGCAAGCTACCATGAGTAATGCTTTTGCAGAAGAAACGCATTATTATTATTATTATTATTATTATTAAAAAACCACAATTTATTATTCTTTCTGGTATTCAGAAAGACAATTCAAGTCTACGAAGTTACTTAGGTTTTACTCAGGTTTGGATCAGGAAGCATGATCCAAAGCTGGAAGACTCTGTGTTCTTCCTATTAGAAGCCACACGGTGCAGCAGCTGCTATGCTGGCTCCTCTTAGTTGGAGCGGAGACCTGGATTCGGCTGGTGCAGTGAGTCTCTACAGAGAGGAACCTGCTTCTAAGATTGGAGCATTTCCCCTGCTCTGCAGAGAAAGCAATTTGCATTCAAGGAACTGGGAATGCACTTTGAATACAAATGGCTTCCATTGGAAAGAAAGAAAAAATATATGCTCCTTTTAAAATTCCAAGCTAGTCTTGAAGTGTAACCTAGTGTGATCAAGACAAGATTTCAACCAGGGATTTCTGCTGCATAGCAACTTCCGTGATATTTTGGATACCAAAAATCTTCTTCCAAATAAAAGATTTCACCCTCCAGCCTATATGGTAAAACTCGCCCCTTTACAGAATACACCATCCGTGCAATGTGAAAAGAACACAAACCTATTTATAGAGTTTTATTCATCTGCCTGTTGTACTGTTCCCTTCTCAGAGACATAGATACCATCCAAAAATTTCCTGATATCTTTATTCTTGACTGTGGTGGCCTGCTGAATCAAGGCAGCTGTAACAAAAAGAGGATAATTTAAGCAAGACTGGCTTAAAGCAATCGTATCTTCCCAATTCAATCAAACAAGCCAATTGAACAAGAACAAGGACAAATACTGCTAACTTCAAATCAAGCTAGGTAGTTTCCCTGTCAAGTCAAACTTCTCCTGCCCCATTAGCAACACTTGTTCCTATTTGTTGCTGGAGAAACAATAGCAACAGACTATGGAAGACAAAACAACTAACCTTGTTTAGTGTAACTAAACACACTGCAACAAAATAGGCTTCTCTTTCAACTTTAGACATTATTTAAAATATGTTTCCCAATATTTTAGTGGTATACAGACAATGCAAGCTGAACTAAACGGCAGTTGTTGCATCTTTATGGACCACATCAAAGTAAAACCATTATTTCCACAATACAATAATTAACTGACATACCAGAGTTAGATACCAATTCAATGTCATTTCCTTCAAGGATCAGCTCATCCTTCTGGGCTTGCGATACTGCACAGTTGACCCCTTTAAAAAATGTTTAAAAAAGCACACATTTCTCCAATCAAAGAAATTTATCCTTCTCATACAAGTCCACCATTTTTTAAAAACAGAACACATACATTTGCATACTTATCTCAGCTATATAGTCATGATCCCTTACTATAATAAACTGTAAAAAAAGGTAAAAGGTAAAGGACCCCTGGGCGGTTAGGTCCACTCAAAGGTGACTATGGGGTTGCTGCGCTCATCTTGCTTTCAAGCCAAGGGAGATGGCGTTTGTCCACAGACATCTTTCTGGGTCATGTGGCCAGCATGACTAAACCGCTTCAGAAGCAACAGAACACCGTGAGGGAAACCAGAGCACATGGAAACACCATTTACCTTGCTTCCGCAGCGGTACCTATTTATCTACTTGCACTGGTGTGCTTTCGTACTGCTAGGATGGCAAGAGCTGGGGCAGAGTAACAGACACTCACCCCAGACGGATTTGAACCACCGATCTTCTGATCGGCAAGCCCAAGAGGCTGAGCGGTTTAGACCACAGCGCCACCAGAATAAATTGTATCCTGTTCACACATAGCACAGTACTAAGACCAACAGGCCTGAGGGAATTGGGCACTCATTGCTGATGGGGTTCTGCCCAATGCAATTGGTGGACAACAACAGGAAGGACAAAAACAATAGGATAAAAATCCCTTTTGCATGTTAATACACATACAGATCTGTTAAATATGACTCAAAGTCTCACACCAGTGGCTGCTAAAATAAGATAAATGATTAAGATTAGAAGTGGTATATTGGGAATAAACAAGAGAAGAAACAGGAACAAGGAATACTTTTTTTCTCCCGTCAGCCAGAACATGGGAAGTCACCTAAAATATATAATTTGGAATGTATAATTGGCTTTATTATTTGTATTATGATGTGGCAATATTTTGTATTGTATCCATTGGAGTGTTATTAATGCAAAATTAATAAAAATAATTTATTAAATAAAACAAGGTACTTTGATTTGTCCATATTCCATTATAAAACTCCCAAACTTAAAGTACCATCTTAACTAGCCTACTGGGACATTAAGTTCCTACATCAGTAGCATGGGAAAAGGCGTTTTCTGTATCTTTCTTCCTGAAGTCACATGACATGCAAGACACAGAATTATTGTAATACATGCCCATTAATCTGTGCTTCTGTAGCAGGAATGAAACCAGTGCTTGGAGGTTTTCTTGTTACAGAAATTTAATGGGGGCACATTATCACAATTATTTTTTACAGATTAGTGCATATTAATTTTGCATTTTCAAAATACTTTTAACTTGAAAAATGGAGGTAATCCAGAGCGAGGCAGAACTCCAAAAGACAAGTATCCGATTTTGCAAGCTTTTCCCCCAGTTATCATATGGTACAAACAACTTGCTTGGAAAAATACAGGTTTTCAGACATTATAGGATTCATTTGAAGCATAGGTGTGACTACCCCCCCTCCAATTCTTATATCAAACTTGGTAACAGATATCGCCACAATGACTAGCTCCTTACCTGGCCTCATGCGCACCCGACGGATGTACTTCTCCCCAAGAAAGTTACGGATTTCCACAAGTGAGCCATTCTCCTGGATAACCACGTTGATGGGGAAGTGGGCATACACCGACCTCATCTTGTAACGAAAGCCCTGGAATCATACACATTTAAAATCAAACAAACGGGGAAAAGAGAAACTTAAGTGTTTTTTCTCCAAACTGACTCTTAAAGCTCTTTATGCTCCAAATAAAAAGGTAAAGGTACCCCTGCCCGTACGGGCCAGTCTTGACAGACTCTAGGGTTGTGCGCTCATCTCACTCTAGAGGCCGGGAGCCAGCGCTGTCCAGAGACACTTCCGGGTCACGTGGCCAGCGTGACAAGCTGCATCTGGCGAGCCAGCGCAGCACACGGAAACGCTGTTTACCTTCCCGCTAGTAAGCGGTTCCTATTTATCTACTTGCACCCGGGGGTACTTTCGAACTGCTAGGTTGGCAGGCGCTGGGACCGAGCAATGGGAGCGCACCCCGCCGCGGGGATTCGATCCACCGACCTGACGATCGGCAAGTCCTAGGCGCTGAGATTTTACCCACAGCGCCACCCGCGTCCCACCCATGCTCCAAATAGTATGTTAATAATAATAATAATATTTATACCCCGCCCATCTGGCTGTAATGTAGCAGTAAAGATGAAGTTGGCTATATCAACACTTAATAGCAAATTCCCACTGGAAACTTACCAATGTGACACCCTTGATCATATTTTGCACGTGACTGCAAATTGTGCGGACTGTTGCCAGCTCCTTTCTGTTACCCCACCATTTGTCAACACGCAGCTACAGAAAAAACAACGAAGTGTATAAAAACAGGCTGCTCATTTCCAAGTATAAAACAAGTTTTCCATGTAAACATTACAAGAATTAAGTTTTATGAGATTAATGAATTTCCACACCAGCAAATATTATTATTTCCAATTTCTATATACTGGTATTTATCAAATGATCAAGTAGTACTGCTATCCTCATCTGCCAAGTCAACAATGCCACATGTGTTTCTTGTATCAGCAACACACACATACAGTTTTAAAGGAAGTGCTACTACTTTAGAGAAACCGAGGCCAAGTTCACACAAGACATTAACTTCTTCATATAATTACCTTCATCTGATGGAACACACATTATAGTATCTGTAGGAATGCATGCCCAGGGATGGTCACGACTAATTACGTGGAGAACACATCTTATGTGAACCAGTTCAGAATCTCTTTAAAAAATTTTATACAGTGGTGCCCCGCAAGACGAACGCCTCGCAAGACGGAAAACCCGCTAGACAAAAGGGTTTTCCGTTTTGGAGGCGCTTCACAAAACGAATTTCCTATGGGCTTGCTTCGCCAGACAAAAATGTCTTGCGAGTTCCTGCGGGGTTTTCCCCCTCCCCCCCTTTTCCTAAGCCGCTTATCAGCTGATCCACTAAAAGCCGCTAAACCGCTAAGCTTTCAATGGGCTTGCTTCGCAAGACGAAAAAAACCGCTATACGAAGAGCCTCACGGAACGGATTCATTTTGTCTTGCGAGGCACCACTGTAGAGCAGCAAGTCATATACCTCAATGACTGCCTTTATTCAACTGTGTAGTCAGCTATACAAAATATTGCAGCGTGGAATGTTCCTGTTCAGGATTCTAGACTAAAAGTGATATAGTCTTTCTAGAATATTAAATTTCCACCACCACTACCTTTTCCCCTAAGTGTTGTTGTTGGCATCTGTATGTCTCAAGAGGCAATGGAGTGTACCTACAGGGGTGAAGTCAAATTACTGGAGAATCACAGTGCTTGTTGTGGCTGTGGAGACCGGTAACTTGTAACTGCTGCCCCTCATGCTGTTTTCACTCCTGAAACCATTCTCATGAAAGCCACCAGGCCGTTCCTTCTCCTAGATAGGTACCTTCCTAGGTTGATGAGCTCCACCTGCCCCTCATTTCCCTCTACAGCACATGCAGTAACTGCCTCTTTGACCACTGGATCCACATTGGTACCCAGCCTCTGAGGCTCCCCCCCCCCACATAGAAAACTACAGTCGTACCTCGGTTTTTGAACAGCTGTTCCCGAACATCACAAACCCGGAAGTGACTGTTACGGTTTACGAACTACAGTGATGCCCCGCAAGACGAATGCCTCGCAAGACGAAAAGGTTTTCCGTTTTTCGAGGCGCTTCGCAAGACGAATTTCCCTATGGGCTTGCTTCACAAGACGAAAACGTCTTGCGAGTCTTTTCCCCTTTTTCTAAGCCGCTAATAGCTGCTAATAGCGCTAAGCCGCTAATAGGGATGCTTCGCAAGACAAAAAAACCGCTAGACGAAGAGACTCGCGGAACGGATTATTTTCGTCTTGCGAGGCACCACTGTATTTTTGGAAGCTGAGTATCTGACGGGGCTTCCGATTGGCTGCAGGAGCTTCCTGCAGCCATCAAAAGCTGCACTTTGGTGTCTGAACGTTCAAATGGACTTCCGGAATGGATTCCGTTCGACTTCCAAGGTACAACTGTACTGCAAACCTTGGAGTTGCTGCCATAGGTCCCTCTTGTGTATGGAGCTACTGTTTTGGCTGTATCAGGACTCACATTTGGAGTACAAGTGGACTACTGTCAGTACACTTTGCCTCCCGTATAATGGGAGTAATACACAATTATATGAACATTCTGAAAAGTGAATGGTCCATATTCACTGCTAAGAGCCACATCCTGTTAATTACACTGAAAACTAAAATTCAGTGAACGATAAACCAAAGACAAAATACCTTTGACATTTGCTAATAGAAGAAAGGCTAGCTCACGGCTCCAATTTATCCTTAATTAAAACACAACAATTCACAGAGATTGGGAACCAGTTGGCATGTGTTAGTATTGCTACAATTTATTAATTAATAGCTTTAATAGCACCAAATGTCTTGATCTAGCCCACTGCCTATCATCATAGTTTATTTTAACACGAATCAGCCACATGTATTTTTGCACCTGAAACAAAAAACAGGGGACTCATTTTTCTTGCAGACTGACTGGCTGTGCTATAGGATGCAACAACGTCCTCTGGAAATCTCGCACTTGAAATATCATATGCAAGATGCAAACACCCAAAACACCTTTTGTCTCAATATACTGCTTAGAAATGTCTGTAAACAAGTATATATGCATCTTAAATAAGTGCATGCTTCACTTTTTAATAAGTTAAGATTACATGTTTTACAGTACACAGGTCTGCTCCAAAGCACTGAAAAACAATAAAACAGATACTAAGCCTTTCTGCCTGCCACTTTCCCTGTGCAACTCTTCACTCCGCAGAAAGTGTCCCAGATCCGTATTTGCTGTATAGCAAAGAAAAGCAGCTTGGAAGTGAAGCTTGTAAAGAAAAAAATTGGAAAGGAAAAGATTACCGTATTTTTCGCCCCATAGGACGCACCAAGTTTTTTGGGGGGGAAATAAAGAAAAAAAAATTTATTTCCCCCCCAGGCGCTTGTGGGGCCGGCAGCGGGGAGAAGCGCTCTTCTCCCCGCCGCCCGCCTGCAGACCAGGTCCGGGAACAGCGCACCGACCCCTCTCGCTCTCCAGGCTTCAGCGAAAGCCTGCATTTGCCCCATAGGACGCACACAATTTCCCCTTCATTTTTGGAGGGGAAAAAA
The DNA here is from genome assembly GCF_964252035.2 of Podarcis erhardii. Taxonomy (NCBI): domain Eukaryota; kingdom Metazoa; phylum Chordata; class Lepidosauria; order Squamata; family Lacertidae; genus Podarcis; species Podarcis erhardii. The sequence continues at coordinate 19,311,622 of NC_138512.1, forward strand.
GTGCGTCCTATAGGGCGAAAAATACGGCAAGTCCCTCCTCCCACCTACTGCTTTTCCACAGCCAACTGCCCCCTTAGTGCAGTGCTTCACCACTGACACATCTACCAGCAAACGTGTAATTCTAGCCATAGAACCCAGCAACCATTACTGACAATACAAAGCTAACATGGAATCTGAAAACATTTACAAAAGCTGTGTTAATTTTTATAGATGCGGAGAAGGCCTTCGATAATATTTCTTGGAAATTTATGAAGGGAAATTTGAAAGAAATGGGAGTGGGACGGGGGTTTGAGAATGGGATTGATGCTATATATTCAGAACAAAAGGCCAAACTGATAGTTAATAATGTGGTTACAGAAGAGTTCAAAATTGAAAAAGGAACACGACAAGGCTGCCCGATTTCCCCTCTGTTATTTATCTCGGTTCTGGAGGTGCTCTTGAACATGATCAGAGGGGACCGGTTGGTGGAAGGGATTCAGGTCGGAGCGAAACAATATAAACTTAAAGCTTTTGCAGATGACCTAGTTTTGACCCTGCAGGAGCCAGAATCTAGTACGAAAAGAGTATTACAATTGATACAGGACTTTGGTCGGGTGGCGGGATTTAAATTAAACAAACAGAAAACCAAAGTGCTGGGAAAAAATTTGACAGACATAGAGTCAGAACGGTTTCAGAGAGAAACAGAATTAACTATGGTTAAAAAGGTAAAGTACCTAGGGGTAAACATAACAGCAAAAAACCTGAGTCTATTCAAGGATAACTATGAAAAATGCTGGTCTGAAATTAAGAGAGACTTGGATAGTTGAACAAAATTGAAGCTTTCTTTGTTAGGCCGAATTGCTGCTATTAAGATGAATGTATTGCCAAAAATGTTGTTTTTGTTTCAAACATTGCAGATTGTGGACAAAACGGAGTGCTTCCGGAAGTGGCAGAAAGATATATCCAAATTTGTCTGGCAGGGCAAAAAGCCCAGAGTTAAGTTTAAGATATTAACAGATGCGAAAGAAAGAGGGGGCTTTGCCCTGCCAGACTTAAAGTTGTACTATGAAGCCGCAGCTTTTTGCTGGCTAAAAGACTGGCTACTTCTCGAAGACACTGACGTGCTGGACCTGGAAGGTTTTAACAATGCTTTTGGTTGGCATGCATACTTATGGTATGATAAAGTTAAGATCAATAAGGCCTTTAAGAACCATATTGTCAGGAAAGCAGTGTTTAATGTCTGGACAAAATATAAAGACTTACTGGAAAATAAAACTCCAAGGTGGCTCTCACCTCTGGAGGCTAAGGCCCTAAAAAGACCCAATATGGAGGCCAAATGGCCAAAATATTGGGAAATATTAGAAAAAGATGGAGACAATTGGAAATTGCAGAGTTTGGAGAAAATGAAGGATAAGGTGCGAGACTGGTTACATTATGCTCAGATTAAAGAAGTTTTTAAAAATGATAAAAAGTTAGGGTTCCAGGTGGAGAAATCGAAGTTAGAAACTGAATTGTTAGAACCAAAGACTAAGGTACTATCTAGAATGTATAACTTGCTATTAAAATGGAATACACAAGACGAAATGGTTAAATCGGCTATGATAAAATGGGCACAGGACATTGGGCATAACATTATGTTTGAGGACTGGGAAAGGTTGTGGACCACTGGGCTGAACTTCACCGCATGTAATGCTCTGAAGGAAAATGTTATGAAAATGATATATAGATGGTACATGACCCCAGTTAAACTTGCCAAAATATACCATTCGTCTGATAATAAATGTTGGAAATGTAAAGAAAATGAAGGAACATTCTTTCACCTCTGGTGGACATGCCCTAAGGTGAAGGTCTTCTGGGAAATGATATATAATGAACTGAAAAAGGTATTTAAGTATACCTTCACAAAGAAACCAGAGGCCTTCCTCCTGGGTATTGTCGGCCAGAAGGTGTTAAAGAAGGATCGAACATTTTTCATGTATGCAACAACGGCAGCAAGGATTCTTATCGCAAAAAACTGGAAAACTCAAGATCTACCCACACTGGAAGAGTGGCAGATGCAGCTGATGGACTATATGCAACTGGCCGAGATGACCGGCAGAATCCGTGATCTGGGAGAAGAGAAGATGGAGGAAGACTGGGAGAAATTCAAAATGTATTTACAAAAACATTGTAATTTGGTTGAATCTTAAGAAGGATGCTGGATTATAAAAAACTGCTCACCACTAAATTAGATTTAAATTTGATGATAAGTGAGACTAAAGAAAATATAAAAATTTTTTGGAAGAAGTGCTAGATTATATTTGAATGAATGGACATGAGATTGAAAACAAGTTGATAATTTGTGTGGAAAAATTTTTAACGATGCAAATGGGAGCGGGAGACGTGAGGGAGTCCAAAGAAGTGATGAAATTGTTATGACAGAAATAAGATTGTTTATTATGTGTGCATTTATATTTAAAAACCTTAATAAATATTTATATATATAAAAAAAAAAGGAATCTGAAAACATTGCACAGGGCCAACAGCTTCCCTTGTCAGCAGAAACATGATATACAGTAACGCTCACAACACCCACAAATTGCTCACCTTCTTGCGTTTCTTTCCCAAGAGAGAGAGTTCCACATTGATATGATTGAAGTCCCTTCGCAGGGTTCCTCTGGGGCCCTTGACAATGACTGTCCGTCCCTTCAAACGAACCTCAACTGGATGGAGATAATTAAGCATTAGTACAACACACGGCAACTGCAAGTGATAAGAACATTAAAGATTTTGGGGTATTTTTGGGGGGTGCGGTAGTTACTAAAAATAAAAACATCCAAGTGGATGCACATACCTTTTTCTGGTATGTCGACCGTCTGGTTGCTGAGAATGGTCTTCATTTTAAATCTAACAGGAAAAGCAAAATGAAAAACTCCAGGTTTAACATGATACTGATATCACCTGTACCACGCCCTTTGCAACAAAGGCACCACTTTAGATCAGTGGTGTCCGAAGTTGTTATCCTTTTTTAGGATTTTTACCCTGAAGTTGTTGAGCTTTTTTTTAGGATTGACGTTGTTTAGGTTCTTTTAGAATTTTACCCCAGGAAATAAACTGCCACAGAGCCCTCCGAAATGGACTTTGGACGTGCCTGATTTAGATGCTTAAGAGGAATATTACTAAAACTATGTTATGATATTGGCCCCGCAAAAGGTTTCTAACCTTTAAGCCAGGGCTTTCCAAACTTTTCACATTGGTGACACACTTTTTAGACATGCATCATTTTGCGACAACATAATTCAGTTTTACTAGCAAACTGGAGGCTAAGCTAACCCCCCTCCATCCCTGGGAGGAGTGCAGGGAGCGTTCGTGCGACAGACCAACACACTGCAGCTAACACACTAATTTGTCGAGACAGCGTTTGGAAAGCTCTGCTTTAACCAATACTTTCCCCTGCCACCATTACTTCCTACTGCTATTACCAATCTCAAAGGCCATATAAAAAGCATGCTCCTCTTCACCTAGTGCTTATACCAGGGGTGGCTAACCTGTGGCACTCCAGATGTTACTAACATGTCCAGTGGCAAGATATAATAATGAGAACTGCAGCAACACCCAGACAGCCACCCTGGCTCAAACTTTTCCTAGGCCTAGCGAGAACTCCCTGGCATGACCAAAAAACCCCACTATATCTTATTGCAGAAGGCAGGAAGCAAAACCGGCACTTTCAGCTCTGGGAAACCTTAAAGTAATGCTGGTGAAGCAGAGAGCCTGCTCTACAGACTGCCTGCAGCCTTTCTTGGCCTTGGGTCCCTAGACCTCGTTGAACTACAACTCCCATAATTCCCAGACAGCACAGCCAATGGAGAAGCGTGATGGGAGTCGTAACCCAACATTAAAAGCAAGGTTGAGAAAGCAGCCGTGCAGTTTTGCGCTGAAATAATCTCTGCCACGAAAGCAGCCTTCTTAGGGGCGCGCCGTAGAAACGAGACCCCCTCCCCGTCTAACCCGGCATCAGTTTACGCAGGCGCACAACGAAGCCGGGGCGCGCGAGAGAGAGCAAAGCCGTTGAGGGGAAGGGGGGCGGCTGCTTCTAAGTCTCCCTCTCAGGAGCCCCCGCCGAACCCAACCTCGGAGCGACGCCCGTTTCACTCTCTGAGCCCTGCCCGCGGCCTCCGCGGGGCGCTCGGGACAAGAGGCAGCCGCGGCGCCCCGGATGGAGCCGGATGCCGCCCCTCACCTCGCAAGGAAAAAGAAAACCGGGCCTCACCTCCCTGTTCGCGGAGAGGAGGAAAGGAAGAGCGTTGTACGTCACCACGGTCTTGAACCCCGTGCGGTGTGACGCCAGCGCGTTCCGTGGGCGGGGCGTCAAGACGCCGGGAGGCGAGAGCAATCGTCTCCGAGCCCAAACGGCAGGAGGTAAGGGGAAGGTGGGCGAGCGCCGAGTATATCGAGCCTGAGGAAGGAGTCGGGGTCGAGACGACATGGCTCTGCTCCACTTAGGCTTCCCCCGGGAGAACCTGAGGAGGCTGACGTCACTCGGGAGGCTGGTGAGCATATGGGGGAGGGATAGGCCTGTGCGATGCCCTATTCCCTGGTACCTTCTCTGGGGGGGAATCCCTGCCCCCAATATTATCATTTATTTGCTTGATAATGGCATTTATAGGCCACTTTTAACACCCCCCCAGGAGCGGAAGGCGGTTTGCGTGGTTCTCCTCCTCGCACAACAACCCTGCGAGGTAGGCTAGGCGAAGGAGAGATTAGGCATTGACCCGAGTGGGGATTCGAACTCTGGTCTTAGTAATTGTTGTTGTTTAGTCACGTCTTTCCTTCTGCAGTGTTGGATGGCAGGTTGAGAGGAGTTCCCTACTTTGCTCGTGTGCTCAAGACATCGATTCCATAAAACATACTTTGTTGCACTGTGCAAAATATGAGCAAGCCAGGGCTGAACTGATACTACCCTTGCTGGTACCTTTCCCGGGAAAATCAGAGGCTCACTATGTCAGGTTCAGTTACAGATAGGTAGCCGTGTTGGTCTGCCATAGTCAAAACAAAAAATTCCTTCCAGTAGCACCTTAAAGATCAACTAAGGTGCTACTGGAAGGAATTTTTTGTTTTGACTATGTCAGGTTCCTATTGGAAGACCGGACAAATGCTAGAACATTAGCAGTGGCAAAGTTTTTTATCGGTGGTTGCAAGAACCATTTACAACATATATGAAGAGACAAAATAAAGAATTGGACTCACTGGCAGCGTTTGAATAAACAACCCCAATTGTATATAACAAAAAGTGAGACTATATGTATTGGGAAAATTTTGGGAAACAACATGCAGGGTGAGTAATAGGGAAATAAAACAAAATGGGAATGTGAGGGAAGTCCAGGGGAGGAGTGGGGAAAATATGGAAAATTGTTAGAGGATGTAAACATGGAATAACCAAAATTTTTTAAAAAAAGCTTCCCTAAACACAGCTCCCTTCAGATGTCTTCTAAAAGTCAGATAGTTGTTTATTTCCTTGACATCTGGTGGGAGGGCGTTCCACAAGGTGGACACTACCACCAAGAAGGCCCTCTGCCAGGTTCCCTGTAATCTCACTTTTCACAGTGAGTGGGTTGGACTAGAATGACCCTTGTGGTCCCTTCCAACCCATGATCTACAAATTCCAGCTTCTGGATAAAGCTTTTATACCTCATTAGTTGGAAATAAGTGCACAAATAGAGCAGAGGACAAAGCTGTGTTGTAACTTTTGATTTAAAAAATAAATAAATTATTTGGAAATGCATTATTTGAAAATAAAAGTGCTAATGCTTTTTCCTAGACCTGTGAAAGCAATCCGCACAAACAGTTGAGAGCATCAAGCTCATTGCCAGAGGAACAGAAGGGACTCTTGCAAAATGGACCTGATTTGCAAGACTTTATGTCTGGAGAACTTTCAGACAAAACCAAGTGGGCAGACTATAAAGGCGAATTAAAGCGTCAGAAAGGAGAAAGGTATTTAAAACAACTTAATTACCTCATTAGAATGAGTAGAACAATGTGTTTACAAAATAGGTCAGCTGTCTGGAAAGTCAGTTAATTTCTCAGGCTTACAAACATTACCTGCTAAAGCAAAATAAGTATGGCTTTTGGTTGTCTTTTTTAGGCTGCGACTTCCTCCATGGCTGAAAACAGAGATTCCAATTGGAAAAAATTATAACAAATTGAAGAATTCATTGAGAAATTTAAATCTCCACACGGTAATTCAAATGCCTGTATTGTACCAGATGATTTACTGTGTTGTTCAGTGTTGTTTTTGCAATTAAAGTTCCCATCATAGGCACACTTACTTAAAAGCAAATTCCTTTGCAGTGGACTTGCTTCCATAGGTTTAGAGCCCATCTGTTGTGTTTAGAAGACTTTTGTTTTGTTTCCACTGATGAGGCCTCACTCACTTACAATAGCAGCTTGCACTGGAGTAGTCATTACAGTATCACATTGTTTTCTTTGTCATTGAAACCCTCCCTGAACAGTTTGAGAGCAGACCAGGGTTGTACCAACATGCATGCCAGATGGACTGAAAAAAACACCCTCATTGGGTATTGCCGTGTGAAATAATTTTCATTATAACAGTAGTACTTACCTCATCATTAGCTTTACAGTGGTGAGACTCCTTGTAGCCAATGTACTTTATGCCCCTCTTACAGTGTTAATAACTGTTTCATTGCCTGTAGGTGTGTGAGGAAGCACGTTGTCCAAACATCGGAGAATGCTGGGGAGGGGGCAAGTATGCTACTGCTACAGCGACTATAATGGTAAGCTGACCACTGACGACTGATGGTCTTATTGGGAACAACACATCCAAAATGTCCCATATTTGTCTTGTGTATTGTTGTTGTTGTTGTTTAGTCGTTTAGTCGTGTCCGACTCTTCGTGACCCCATGGACCAGAGCACGCCAGGCACTCCTGTCCTCCACTGCCTCCCGCAGTTTGGTCAAACTCATGCTGGTAGCTCCGAGAACACTGTCCAACCATCTCGTCCTCTGTCGTCCCCTTCTCCTTGTGCCCTCCATCTTTCCCAACATCTTTCCCAGGGAGTCTTCTCTTCTCATGAGGTGGCCAAAGTATTGGAGCCTCAGCTTCAGGATCTGTCCTTCCAGTGAGCACTCAGGGCTGATTTCCTTCAGAATGGAGAGGTTTGATCTTCTTGCAGTCCATGGGACTCTCAAGAGTCTCCTCCAGCACCATAGTTCAAAAGCATCAATTCTTCAGCGATCAGCCTTCTTTATGGTCCAGCTCTCACTTCCATACATCACTACTGGGAAAACCATAGCTTTTACTATACGGACCTTTGTTGGCAAGGTGATGTCTCTGTTTTTTAAGATGCTGTCTACGTTTGTCATTGCTTTTCTCCCAAGAAGCAGGCGTCTTTTAATTTCGTCACTGCTGTCACCATCTGCAGTGATCATGGAGCCCAAGAAAGTAAAATCTCTCACTGCCTCCATTTCTGTATTACTCAGAGGTATTAGCAGAGAATAAAGGGAATGGAGTGAGAGGGACTGCGTGTCTTTGCTTTTGTCATTCTAGAAAGCAGTCGTGCAACCAGGGCTCTAAGGGTGCCTTGTACATTATCTGGAAAATGATGATGATTTTATTTATATGCCACCCATCTGACTAGATTGCTCCTGCAGAGTCTCATCTCATGGTATTACAGCAAGCAGACCACACAGAGAGGTGCATATAGCATGGCTGCACCCCATAATATGTGGTCCCAGGGTGGTGCTGGCATGGGGAGCAACCAATTTACCTACGACGTGATCTTTCTATTTAAATCAGTTACTGGAACTATGTGCAATTATTTGACTGCTGCAGCCCTTCTGCTGTCTTAATATAAGAACTGGCTGCAAGGACTATTTCACAGTACAGTGGTACCTCGGGTTGAGTACTTAATTCGTTCCGGAGATCCGTACTTAACCTGAAACTGTTCTTAACTTGAAGCACCACTTTAGCTAATGGGGCCTCCTGCTGCTGCCATGCCGCCGGAGCACGATTTCTGTTCTCATCCTGAAGCAAAGTTCTTAACCTGAAGCACTATTTCTGGGTTAGTGGAGTCTGAAACCTGAAGCGTATGTAACCTTAAGCGTATGTAACCCGAGGTACCACTGTAAATGTCATTCAGTGTTGCCCATCTAGGGGACAAGATGGGAATTCTTAAACATGCAGGTGATTTTATTTCCTCTCCCTGCTTGCCCTTATTGGTGTCAAGCTATTAATATGAAAATTGGGGGGATTTCCTGCTGTTTTCGTCTGTGCTCAGAGAGCAGATAATACTAAACCATAGCTAAAACAACGAGTTAATCATCCCCTTTCTCCTCTGTTGAGGAGGAAACAACCCAGAGGCTAGCTTGCAGTCACAAGAAAACCTTGATGTACCATTGTGGTTTGTTAGGAGAGAGGGGGACAGAATTATGCATGTAAACAATCCTGGCTTGTTTCTTCCTTGGCACATTTAAGGAGGGCGAAGGGGAGGAGGGAGCTAGAATGTTGTTCATTCACATTAACTCAGAGTTTAATCATAACTCTGGTTTTAAAAAGATGCACCCACCAGGCTGTTGTCTCAGGGCATTGCTTGTACTCAGCCATACTAAGAAGCAAGAGGTTATATGGGTTTTGGGCTCCATGTATCATATGTTGCTCAGAGTAGTTCTGGACTATATAATAATTTCTTTCTCATCTGCTGGCTGAGCTGTTGAGATTCTTTTAATATTCGTTATAGAAGGTTCTTGAATTATTATTAATTTTTTAATTGTTTCCTGTTTCAGCTGATGGGGGACACTTGTACAAGAGGCTGTCTCTTTTGCTCAGTGAAGACAGCAAGAAGTCCCCCTCCATTAGATCCCGAAGAGCCATATAACACAGCGAAAGCAATTTCTGAATGGGGGCTGGATTATGTTGTATTGACCTCTGTGGACAGAGATGGTAAGTAACTTTCTAATTTTGACTCCTTTTGAAAATACAGTTATGCTGATTCCAACCGAGGAAGAATGGCAAACCAAGTTGATGGACTATGCTAAAATGGCAAAATTAACTGGGAAGCTCAGAAACCAAGAGGACTTCAAAAAAGAGTGGGGAAAATTTATAATATAATTAGGAGTCCATTAGCAGGATTTTAACCACACTTGTAAAGTAACAAAAATATGGACAATTTAGATGGATAAAAAATGTGGATAACAAATAGATATGCAGTTGTAAACATTGTCATTAGGACCCATGGAGGGGATGGGGTGTCCTGAGATTCAGAGTAACCTCTTTATATGGGTTTTTAATTGCTTTTGTTATATGTTTATATCTTCTTAAGCTCAAATAAAAATTATTTACAAAAAAGGATTCCTCCCCAAAAGCAAATAAAGTTATGCTGTATGCAGAAATCTCATCTAAGGTATTTGTCAGCTGTGCAGATCGCTGTTCTCTATTTCAATAGTTAATATTTGCAGACATTAAATTTACACAAATGCATCCTTGACACCTCTATAACTATGTAAAAGTAGGTATTTGTTCTTCCTGTAAAGTAACTGCCGTGTTCTATTATTAGATGTTTCAGATGGCGGAGCAGCACACTTTGCAAAGACCGTATCACACTTAAAAGAAAGGTAAGGAGTGAATATTAGAAAAACTAAATGGATTGCTTTGGGGGCAAGGTTAATGCAGCTTTCAACTGACCACGCTGCACTTTTGTTTTGTTTTTTTCCAACCCTTGTTTCTCAGGAATCCCAAAATTCTCGTGGAATGTTTAACTCCTGATTTCAGAGGGGACCTGAAAGCTGTGGAGACGGTTGCTCTGTCAGGGCTCGATGTCTATGCTCACAACGTGGAAACAGTTCCAGCATTGCAGAGGTGATGAAAGGTGATATATACTGATAGAGTAAAATAAGGTTTGTGAGAGCAGACTGTTTTAATTTAAGAGATGGTTCCATGAAGATGCTATTAGGAGGGACTGACAGTCTGCCTGCATTAGTGCTAAGCCATTTTCTGCTTGTTGAAGACTACCGTATTTTTCGCTCTATAAGACGCACCCGGCCATAAGACGCACATAGTTGTTGTTGTTGTGGTGCGTATTGCCAAATTCCTGTTACCCTTTCAATCCAGTTACTCTGAACGAGTTTTCAGTTAAATGTTTGAGAAGGTATTTTTGATCTGTGTATTCTTCCTTAGTTTGACTCATCTAATCCAGTGGGTTCTGCAGAAGGTTTTTCCAGAGGTGTGACAAGATCCGTTCTTGTTATGCTGATGATTATTATTTTTTACTATTTCTTTTCTTAAAGAAAAGTTCGGGATCCTCGGGCTAACTTCGACCAGTCCCTCAGTGTTTTGAAGCATGCAAAGAAAGTTCAGCCTGATGTAATTTCCAAAACATCCATCATGCTTGGTCTTGGTGAAACAGATGAACAAATATACAACACATTGAAATGTAAGTCAGGATTTTGTGTGGATAGAGGCCATGATTCACAGATTCAAGGAAAAAGAAAGTGCACCCTCTTTGAATTCTGTAGTTTTACATACGAAGATATAATAACAATCACCTATTCCTTAGCAGGTCTTAAAATTAGGTAACTGCAACCTCAAATGAACAACACATGACTTATTACATTGTGTCATGATTTATTCAATTGGATTGAGGTCTGAATTTTGACTGGGCCATTGCAACAAAGAAGGTGCACTTTCTTTTTCCCATGATTGTAAGCTGTGTAGGGACCATAGCTGAGTTTTGGAGCATGTTATTCCAATAGCCATATGCTAAGCTGTCCATGCACAATTTCTGAGGCTCTCTCCTTAAAGCAAACTCATTATTGAGTTCAGATATGGGGCAAGCTGATTGGAGATTGAAAAGAGTTTTCATTTTGGGTCTCTTTCTTAACTTTTGCTATGGTTTTTTTCTTCCTCATTTAGGGAGTTAAACCTAACTTTATCTGCTATCTTAAATGTGCTGCTTAAAAACAGGCACCAGTGAGGTTTGGAAGAATAAACAATGCTATACTGTTTTCTGTCATTCACATTTAAAACGTTTAATTTTTATAGTATTACGTGAGGCTGACGTAGACTGTTTGACCTTGGGACAATACATGCAACCCACAAAGCGCCATTTAAAGGTAAAATTGTACTGGAAGTTTATTGTTTGAAAATATATCACATTTTCTGGATTGAAGGCTGAAAGTGACTTGGGATATGCCTTCTGGGACGGGAATCTTAAGGTGAGGCAATTATGTCAGCCTCAGTTTCTTTTGGAACACAGATCCATGTACAATTTAGTTGTGGATGTTATAGTCTGTGCTTGTTAAGGTTAGGAATATATGAATTTTGAAATGGCTGGATCATGATGAAAATGTATTCTTCTTTCCAGGTCGAAGAATATATTACTCCTGAGAAATTTAAACATTGGGAAAACGTAGGAAATGATCTTGGGTTTCATTACACTGCAAGTGGGCCTCTTGTGCGTTCTTCCTACAAAGCTGGTGAGATACATAGTTTGCTAGATTAGCTGCACTATATAAATTTATGCAAACTTCGGTTTAAACTTGCCCCCTCCCCTTATCGGCAAGTGCAATAGACCTTTAGCTTTATATGTACAGTGGTACCTCGGGTTAAGTACTTAATTCATTCTGGAGGTCCGTTCTTAACCTGAAACTGTTCCTAACCTGAAGCACCACTTTAGCTAATGGGGCTTCCCGCTGCCGCCACGCCACCAGAACACGATTTCTGTTCTCATCCTGAAGCAAAGTTCTTAACCCGAGGTAATATTTCTGGGTTAACGGAGTCTGTAACCTGAAGCGTATGTAACCCATGGTACCACTGTACAGGCATTGGGTTTTATTCAGTGTAACACTAAGCAAAATGTTCTGTGAGTGCAGCACAAGGATTTTTCCTTGCACAACAGAACATTCTCTCCCTCTAGGTCTCCCTCAAATCTTTTCCGGGGTTCTCCCAACCCTCTGGAACAGATTTGGGGATGGTATAGAATTGTATGTGGAGCACTGGCAATCCACTTGCACTAGCACTAATCCTAAACATTAGTGCAACTGAATATGGTCCATCATTTTACTTTTGAAGACTAGCTGGACAGGCATGATTTATAGAAAATGTTATTTGTTCCATAATAGTCAGATAATCGGCCTAGGCATTTTATCTCATGTGTTGCGAGTTGCCTGGGGTGCAGTCCATCACGTTCTTCGTTTTGTACCATGTTCCTTCATGCCAGTGGAGAAATGGCAATAGGATAGAAGCAAGATACAATAGATTGTGGCCATAGCTAAAATTCAGATATAAATTGGTGAGTAACTTGCAGCTTTTGTTGTGACATGCAAACTCTTAAGTACAGTTCCCTTTAAACTAATACCTGTATTCAATGGGACTTGCTGCTGACACTGATTATAGTCTTAGTGTGTTATACAACTTAGATGGGAAATATTACTTACGAAGCTTGAAATATAGATCTTCATAGTTGTAATCTTTTAGGCGGCAAAAGCAGTAGTTCATATGCAGTGTGAACTACAGTGATCTAATTTAGTTTTATTTTAAAGTTGTACATACTGCATTCAACATGGGATTATATCTGCTGGTGTGAATTAAACAAACAAACTTGCTGCAGAAAGCATGGCAAAAAACAAAAACGGCTAAAGGCCAGAATTTTTTAAATTTATTTGCTTCCTGGCTCTTCTATGATTTACAGAAGTGTCAGTTCAAGGTCTGATTTTTTTATCATTTGCTTTTTGGCCGTACCATGATTTACAGAAGCACCCAATAATGTGCAGCCCATAGGTCTTGTGCTGCTCCTGAGATTTATCTATGTCCTCAGAGTTACATATAATGTTCAGTGCGAAATCTGCGAGTGACAAATGCCGAGAAGCCATGCCTGACAACTATAACCCACACAAGGCTTGTGCTATTCCTTATACTTTTTACAGCCATCCAAAATAGTCTAGCGGTCTTTGGGTAGCACAGCAACTGAATACCTCCCTCCCATCAACAGCACTGTTGCCACGATGCTAGCATTTCCCTACATTTGCTTGTTCAGTGTTAAAATTTCAGGGAAACCACCATCTGCAAGTTTTCCAGGTTTGCTCTTTCCCGATCCAAAAGCGGCTCCTTTGCCAAGCCGATCAGCAAGAGGAAATATTCCTTAAATGCAGCAATCCTATTACCTTGACACTGGTATGACTTACCTTTGATTATTAAATATCATCAGAAGGTTTAGAAAGCCTCTTGTTTTTTTCTGCTGCCTAACATTCCAAGTCATTCTCATTTAAAACCTTTTAAGAACCGAGATGATTTATGCTGGGGGAAATTGTTTGCTTATGTGACTTGCCCCGTTTGACACAGGGTTAATTCCTGCAGCGCTAAGAGAGTAATAGGCAGCAAGGATTCTTTTCAGCTGCCTCCTGTAGATGCTACAGCTCATTTCTTTCCTACAACACAGGCTAAAGAATACGGTCACAAGATGCTTGCTACTCTGTTAAAATAGATGCATGTTTTCTTTTTGTCTGTGCAGGTGAATTTTTCTTGAAGAATTTGGTACAGAAGAGGAAGAAGAAAGACATCTGAAATGTAGAAAGTTCATAGGGACAACTCTGCATCGCCTAATGAATTCCAGATGGCAGCATCACAAATAAAGGAAGAACATTCAAGATGCTTTTGTTTATTGTTGTTGCCCCTGCAAGCATTTAAACTTAGCCATGAATTATTCAGGTTGTTTCTGAACTCTGCTATCTTCTACTGTAGTTTAAGAAATGTTAATATGTATTATATGGCTTACAGTGCAATCCTATACTTATACATTCAAAATTAAGTTCCAAGGGATTTGTTGGTCTTCTTTCTAAGTAAGTGGGACAGATCTACCTTAGAAAACCTCTGCTTTCTAACATATGAAGCACCATGAGATATACCCACTGGGAAAATTAAGAGAGTTAGATGCATATTTTAAATATCTTGCAGATAATACCAGTAATAAACAGCTGAACACAGTGTGCAGCATTTCTTCAAACTTTGTATGCACCCATATTAACACTCTTGTCATTTCAATTTTTTCAAAAAAATCCTACAAGCCAATGTGCAAACATGTGATTATTGAGAGAGAACATCCTTTACTATCAAACAGAGATATGGTTAAATCTGGCTGGATTTTACCATGCATCGATAGCATCCCTTAGTGTTTCACTATTTAAACATTGTTTTGTGAAAAGTTTGATCTCAACAGCAGGTGTACTAGCAAACATAGGGATAGCAGTGTAGCATGGGCTTGTGATAGCGTTATCAGCAATAGGTTGCATTTCCAAGGTGTGGATATGAACCATACACAGCATTTATGGGAGCTTTTCCACAGCAGCACTTGTTGTTGAAGAGGCAATGCACTATGAAACTTTCCACAAAAGAGCTCTTGCTCAAAGAGCAAACTCATTTTAAATGGAACTATTCAAATGCTGCATGCATACACAAGTGATTCTTTATGATGTCACCATCACTCTGCGCGCACACACAAATTGTATGAGACGCTGAGTGCAAAGGCGAAGGACCTCCACTGGATGTACAAAAGAAAACTCAGAAAATTTGGCTTGGTTTCTCTAATTAGTTGAGACTGACATAAGGTATCTAATCAATTTCAAGAAAAGGGAATGAATCTTTATGGAAATTGAAATTATCCCTTACGGAGGAGGGAAAATTGATCTTAGTATTTTGTCCAAACATAAGCTGTTAGAAATTAAACACTGCACAGCTGAGGCTAAAACCCAAGAATTACTATTGATCTAAGGAGGTGTTTTATCAATTCCAAGGGGAGAGGGACTTTTTTCTAACCCCCCTCAGGTATTATTATTTTTTAATGCGGCATATTTGTATACTTCACACTTAAGTCTTGCATTTTGCAGTACCAATCACTGAAATTTCTGTGTACTGTATTAACAGTTTAGGGGTGGAAGAATGGATTTTTTTTTTTTTAATGAAACAACTGTACCGCAATAAGGTGTAGTGAAGGTCTGTTCATTGTGGGGTGGGACTGCAGAAACCCTTCAAAAGATTCACAACAGCATGGTGTCATTTAAAGGTTATGCCGCATTGGTAATATTTAGCATCCTCATCGATCCTTTTTAGGGCTGGGAGGAATACCATGGTTTTCGTTATATATCTCACGCTGGGAATGTCCCCCCTGCCCCAAAAGTATTTAATAGAACCAACTTAATACTGGAAAAAGCTAAGCATCACAGTAGACTGTTACCAATGAGTAGACAAAGATTTATTTTTGTAATCACAGTGAGGTAGTAAGCAGATTATAATATATGACATAAGGTTCTGTTCTGCTGGAACTATGTGAACTTTTTGTTCTGGCAATATTCTTGAGCGTTAAGTCAAGTGTTGAAACAGCAGTGGGAAACCATTGTGTTTCACGGCAGTCATGAATGATAGGCGGTTGCTTTATGAGTGATGTCCCTTCCAGAAATTGGACTTAATGCAAAAAAATATGTTAATGAAAATGGTTTGGGAGACTGTTTTGCCAGAAAGGCAGTTCTAGGGAGCAGCGCTTGCAGTTGATCAAAGGAAAGACGAAGGATTGTAAGTTTTTGCTATGCTTCCACTCCCAAAGTATAAGAATGTAGGAAGCCGAAAAAACAATTAAAAACAGGTGGCCGTTGTATGACTTTTAGCAAGTTGAATAGATTAAAGAGCCACTAACAATGCACTGATTGGAATTCCGCTTACTAGCTCAATGCCCTGGTAATGGGGAAAGGAGGAAGCTGCCTGTTTTTACCAACATGCAGAGCTTTCACTTTAAGAACCCTTGATCTAATAAAATTAAATCTATGATCTAGAGAGAACTGGACCTGGTGTGATCTTCTAGTAAAGACAGCATTAGCTGTAGCAAGGATTTGACTTCAGAGCCACTGCAGAAACTTGGAAAAACCACTTAACCTTTATTTCTGGATGAAATCAAAAGTTGTTGAAACCAAATAGAAGCAGCTTTTGGCCACGATAGGAAGTGAAAACTTCCTTATTCTCTAACTTTCAGTGGAGGCTGTAAAAGCTACTAGCCCATGATTGTGTACCTAAGAGAATAAAGTACAGACTCCCTGTTATAAAAATCTTATCTTCCTGCTTGCTTTGGGAGGATTTTTAATGACTTCTGATGATCAGGTTTGTGGCTAGTTACAGACTTGCTGTAATGGTAGAACAGTTAGCAAAATATAGAGCACATATCCAGACCATTCCTCTTTAACAGGGCTCTCAGGTTTGTAAAGTTATATTGCATATGATTCATATACTGCTTAGTACCATATTTTCAGCCAGTTCTATAGAGGCATGTTATTTTATAGACAAGAACCTGCTGCTGAAAGGATAGAATAGGAATGAGGCAGCTTGTCCCAGGCAGCAAGTCTCAGGATAACAAATAATAAATCATTGATTTTATTATAACATTACCACAAGGAATGTATTGACCTCAGGCTGCCTTCTGATCCCAAAAACCATCTCTGCAGCCATCCCGACACCAAAATAGGAAGATGTGGTGTTTCACGGGAGCGACAGACCTTCCATTGAGTGGTTCACATATTATGGTAAAAAGAAAAGCTATCCCTGAGCAAGCTGCCCACACCTGCCTAGAGTCAAATTAAAATGAACAATGTTGCGTGGCATAGTACAGATTAGCGTATCAAACAAGATGGGAAAATCCCTTTTTCCTTTTGGATTGCAACATACATCATAAAATTTTAAAGTGCAGTTTGTAAACCTCACAGAGTAGGAAGTCTTGGAAGGTTGAAGCTGAGTTTTTATATATATAAAAATTACTAAAATCATCTATGACTGTACAGTTTTTCACTTCAATGACAAAAGTTCCAGTATTATAAAAATAGAGATTATAAAACAGATTCTGGATTGAAATGTCCCAGCTACAATGCTATTATTGAAAAAAAATGTCTTCATTATGAGAAAATATTCCGCATGATTCAGTCAGAGTTAAGTACTTCTTAGTCCTGTTGATCTCAAAAGGAAATATTTGAGGACATGATTACCTGTCCCATTGATATCAAAAGGACAAGCACTTAACTTTGGCTCCATTGTGTCCCATTTCCCCCCGTTTTTTGTTTTAATTCATGCTGGTTTACAGCTCACATGGGAAGAGCCCTTCTGTGACAATTGAAACCTATACCCTTGGCTTCTTGAGAGGAGGATCCTGCAAGCTAAACTTTGGTATGTCACATGAAGAAGCAAAGGGAATCCTTTTTGCCGACACCTTCTTCCCAATTGTCTCAATCTGAAGGGAACAAAACATAGGGAGGTTAAGTCAGACAAAGTATACAACTGCTAGTGTTCCCAAAATGATGTTAGGACCCAAAATATGATTTCACAAGTGCCTTCTGAAGTCACAGAGTCCTCTTGGGCCAGTTCAGACATAAACTTCCCTCTCCGCCCCACCCCATCCCAACATCTCTAATGTGCTAAGACTAAGAACATGCCTAGGTTTGTGTGTTTCTACCAAGTTCTGATCAGTGCATATAGAAGGCAGCAATCAAGCCAGGAGATCCCTTGTTTCTAAAATGTAGGAATTCTCTTATCCTGAATGTTGCTAGTGCTACAGAAAGGTTTCAATATCTAGAGTTCAGGGACATCTTTCCTTCAGATATCTGAACCAGAATATTCCACAACTATTACCTTCTATGCCAGATAAATGTTGCAAAGACAGGGAGGATGTATGAATGCCTTAGGCTGGTTCTCATTCTCACTAGGTGTATTAAGAACCTTACAATGGTATAATGAGGGAACTAAAGACAATTTACTCCTGTCCCCCACCCAAAATCAGGACCATGCACATCATATCGACCTACTTAATGCAGACAATGGTTCGCCCCAAATCAAGCAGGCACACCTGAGAGAGGAAAATGAGCTCCAGATTGTGCTTTTATATTGCAAAGCACATGTGATCCTTGGATGAAGGGCAGTATAGAAATTTAACAACTAAGATAATAAATGATAAATAACCAGGGTTTCTAGCCAATTTGATCTGTACGAAACCCTTTTTGTTACTCTGAATGGGCTGGTGCGAGTACAAAGCTTTCTGCTGAATCATCCTTTATTTTTTCTCCAGTTGCTTGCCAAGCTGCCCCCCCCCCATTTACAGTAACTCAGAATATTGGCAACTTTTAGGACAAAAGCATGCAAGTTCATGGTAAGGTAAAGGACCCCATGACGGTTAAGTCCAGTCAAAGGTGCCTATAGGGTTGTGGCGCTCATCTTGCTTTAGGCCGAGGGAGTTGGGTGTTTGTCCACAGACAGCTTTCTGGGTCATGTGGCTGGGTCATGTGGTTTATTCATTTAGCATGACTAAACCACTTCTGGCACAACGAGACACCGTGACAGAAGTCAGAGCGCACAGAAACACCGTTTACCTTCCCGCCCGCAGTGATACCTCTTTATCTACTTGCACTGGCATGCTTTCGAACTGCTAGGTTGGCAGGAACTGGGGCAGAGCAACAGGAGCTCACCCTGTCGCAGGGATTCAAACCACCAACCTTCTGATTAGCAAGCTCAAGAGGCTAAGTGGTTTAGAACAAGTAACTTAGCTACATCCAGGGATGACTCAAGGTTTGTGCACAGGTATTTCCACAGATAAAAGTCATGTACTGCTGCTGAAGACTCTGGCATGGCCCAAGGAGCCACCAC
The DNA here is from genome assembly GCF_964252035.2 of Podarcis erhardii. Taxonomy (NCBI): domain Eukaryota; kingdom Metazoa; phylum Chordata; class Lepidosauria; order Squamata; family Lacertidae; genus Podarcis; species Podarcis erhardii. The sequence goes on from NC_138512.1 coordinate 19,330,255, forward strand.
AGTATGCAGCCTAAGGTATGTATTGCCCAAGATACTGTCCAGGCCCACTAACATCCTACAAACCAATACCTGCCTGGAACAACACGGGTAATCATTTCTATGTTCTGACTTATCATATGGCTTCAAGTTACAAGAAAGGAGATTCCAAATAAACATCAGGAATAACTTTCTGATCGTAAGAACTGTTCCGACAGTGGATGGACTCCCTTGGAAGGTGGTGAACTCTCCTTCATTGGAGGTTGGGTGGCTATCTGTCATGGATGCTTTACTGGAGATCCCTGCATTGCAGGGGGTTGGTCTAGATGACCCCAGGGCCCCTTCCAACTGTATGATTCTATAAAGCCTAGAAAATACGCAGCACTCTCAGTACACTCAGATTAATACCAAAAGAGGCCATGATGTTGTAGGGGTTGCATAAATCCTTGCTCTGCTTCCCTCTAAAACCATGCAAGGATTTTAATGTGAATTAGTGGATGGGCAAAAGGAAAACTTACCTGGAAGCCAATGCCCTGCAATTCATTATGAAGGTCATCAAGGACTCTTCTTCCATCAAAGATGAACGCTGGCTTCAACATCTTTTTGTGAATTCGCTCGTAATCCAGCTCCTATATATTAAAAAAACCCAACAACTCAGAGACTGTTTCAGGGATGGCAGTTGCTAGCCCTGGTTCTTCTGAATGTTGCTAAATGGCACTCTGTTTACCTTAAACATGTCCCACTCGGTGCAGATAACTAGGGCATGGGCTCCATCACAAGCTTCATACGGGTCTTTGCTAATGGTGACCAGTCGAGACACTGTAAGGAGAAGGAGGGAGAGAAACAGCAGGACTGTGAATTGATTTGATTATATATATATTTTTAGTCAATCTTTATTGAGTTAAAATGAATACATCCATACAGTATTTGCCATTACAAGCTTACAACATAAGAAAGAAAGAAAGAAAGAAAGAAAGAAAGAAAGACGTAAGATAAGGACAAGTGTATAAAAATCAAGGAAAAAAGAAAAGAAAAAACATACGTAATTATGGAATTCCTCAACATTAAGTATTTTGTTAATACATTGATTATTCACACAATTAGAAATAAAAAGTGCTGCAAACATTTAAAAAGACTTCCAAGTATTCTCATTGTACTTTATCTGTTATATACATTATACCGCACAGTTACCCGTTTCTTGTGATTTTTCATTATACCTGTTACCTTTTATGAATTTCAAGGATCAGTCTAATTCTGACAGATTTCTGTTTACACCATAATTTTCTAAGTATTCTTTATATATTCTCCATTCCTTATAGTCTCCCTGTTTTGTCTGACCTCTAACTCCTTCTGTCATCTTTGCTAGCTGCAGGTATTCTACCATTAGATTCTGCCAATCCACTATACTGGGTATTGATTGACTCTTCCAGTTTCTTGCCACTAATATTCTGGCAGCTGTTATCCCATACATGGTCAATGGTCTTTTTGAATTTCCAAGTTCCTTTGGCAGCATGCTTAGGAGGAAAATTTCCGGTTTTTTTTAAAAGTAAGTTTAAGTAGTTTTTTGAGTTCATTGTATATATATATATATTATATATATGTATATATTGTATATATTATTCCAGAATCCATGGATTTCTATACAATTCCACCACATGTGTAGATGGGACCCTTTCTATTTTTTACACCTCCAACACATGGGTGATCTGTTTTTATACATTTTGGCAAGTTTTGCCAGGGTTTGATGCCATCTGCACATCATCTTCATAGTATTCTCCCTGAGGTTATAACTGTGAATTGATTTCAATAAGAGATTTGTGACACCATTTTATGCCAAAGATTTGCCAGCACAGGGTCTATGTGGCTGGCAAAAACAAACCACAATGACACATGTAAGCCACTTGGGGAGGCTTTTTCTGGCTGAAGGAGAGGATGAAAATGTTTTAAATCATGGCTTAAATTAAATTTAAACCAATTACACGGCTGCTGTAAAGGACCCCTGGACAGTTAATTCCAGTCAAATTTGACTATGGTGTGTGGCACTCGTCTCGCTGCTGTGATGTGATAGGTTTCAGATGCACTGATGGAATATGCTGCCAACAATTCCACAGGCTGGTCTTGAACTCTTGGCCCAGAAGGGCTGTGTGTGATGTCTGAAGGCATCCCGGACAGGAAACAACATGGGTGTTCGGTAATAATTCTTCCTTCCCGCTTTGGGCTTGAAAGCAAAGGTGGTAAAGGCATAGGAGGAGCTCCACACCCCTGCCTGGAGGGCTGCCTGGGGACTGGGAGCAGTTGGGCTGTTGGCTGCTTTGCCATTGGGGCTGATGGAATGGAGGCATCATCATATGATCCTGTGTGATGCTTATGTGTCGCTGCTGGCATGTGTGTTTATCAGTTGTGGAGAATTCATAACCCCCACCCACCCAATGTATGGGCAGTATCTAGATACAGTGGTGCCTCGCAAGACGAAATTAATCCGTTCCGTGAGGCTCTTCGTATAGCGGTTTTTTCATCTTGCGAAGCAAGCCCATTGACAGCTTAGCGGATTAGCGCTATTAGCAGTTTAGCGGATCAGCTGATAAGCGGCTTAGGGCTTAGGAAAAGGGGGAAAAAAGGGGGAAACCCTGCAGGAACTCGCAAGACATTTTCGTCTTGCGAAGCAAGCCCATAGGGAAATTCATTTTGCGAAGCGCCTCCAAAACGGAAAACCCTTTCGTCTAGCGGGTTTTCCGTCTTGTGGGGCACCACTGTATTGGCAGTAGGACAGTCCCCGACTGGTGGGCACTGGCAGTTTCCAGGGACACTGGGGACATGCCTGTTGTTTCCCTGCCATGTGCATTTTCTAGTTGTGCATTTTGCCCCTCCTTTTCCAGGCTGAGCACACACTGGTGACGGCAGCTGTCCCACCAGTTCAGCAGCACCGTCTTTCTAGTCGTAGTACAGTGACAGCCTAGGATTATTCTGCACTTAGAAAGCATAAAGGACTTTGACTGGGCAATAGCTTGCGATCTCTGCTATTATAGTTCAGTATGCAGTTATAGTCAGGACTCTGTGTACTCTGTACTAATAAATCAGTAACTAAAGCTGAGCATTGAGGATGGCTGAATTTTGGCTGCAGCACACTTCCTGCTGAAAATCTTATTCAGCAACTCCTCTGACACCCAGCATTTCATCAGATATTTCCTATACACTATCAAGCTCAAGTGTATAGTGATGAGGGCTAGAAACGTGCTTTAAAACTCAAAAAAATGAGATTCTCTGGACCCCACATGCCATACTATGAACTGCCCCAACCCCACTTTCCACAGATAAACAGCCTACCTACAACTTTAATTTGTTGTTGCTTAGTCATGTCTGAATCTTTGTGACCCCTTGGACCAGAGCATGCCAGGCACTCCTGTCTTCCACTGCATCCTGCAGTTTGGTCAAACTCAACTTTAATTACAGCCTAACAAATCAGCTCGCTTGCCTTTTATGGTTATCAATGGGAGGCCTGTTCCATTTGAGCATTTGAGTTGTCAGCAGTAAGGAACAGGAGTTTTCCAGTTTATGCCTCAGTCCTGCGAAACTACCTCTTGAAAGAGACACATTGGTGTTCTTCACTTCTGACTCTTAAACAGCTTTACTCCAAAATGTCCTGCACTAGATGGAAGGAGGAACATGCTCTAGGTTTTGCTACTGTTTTTAAGGGTTTCCCACTGATAACTGGGAAACACTGGCCTGTGAGCGCTCCAGTTGGAAAACAGCCTTTACCAAAGGTGTCATGGACTTTGAAGACACTCGAACTCAGGACAAAAGGGAGAAGTGTGCTAGGAGGAAGGCATGCTTGGCAAACCCTCACCTGTGATCGACTCCTGCCCAGAAACCTATGTCCACACTGTGGAAGGACGTGTGGATCCAGAATTAGCCTCCGCAGTCACTTACAGACTCGCTGTTAAGACTGTGTTCATGGAAGACAATCTGCTACGAGTGATCGCCAAAGAAGAAGAAGAGTAGCTTGTTTTTATTGTACAGACAAGCCTATACCCTCAGAGCTGGAGGAGCTGGTAAAAAGCAAGCCCCACTCACCTTGATCATCTTCAGATACACCTGGATGAGAAAGATCTAGAATGATTTGTTCCTTTAGCACTTTAGGGTCATAGATATGAAGTTTCGCTCCTTCATCCATTAAATACTTGCTGATGTAGATGCTGGAGGACTCTCTACAGAAAAAAAAAACCCCAAACCATCAACTTTTTACTGAGAAGGCTTCATGAGAAAGTTGCATTCGGTAACTACAAACTGCAATGTGATTTGTGGAATGCAAGTGGGCAGGAGGTAGTTGGTGTCCTACAGGATCTTAACTTACTAAGGAGTAAGTCCCCTTGAACACAGTGAAACTTTATTTCCAAGTAAACAGACAAAGGCTAGCACTATATATCTGGCATCTGAAGCCTCCCGGAAATCAAATCATTTGCATGATCATCATGGTCGGACAAACCTGGGGAAACAGTGTCCCTTGTTGTCATAGTCTTATCTTGCAAGAGTAAGTCTTATATTGTAAGGTTTTGCTACTAGCAAAACCAAATGAATACAGTGGTGCCTCGCAAGACGAAATTAATTCGTTCCGCGAGTTTTTTCGTCTTGCGATTTTTTCGTCTTGCGAAGCACGGACTTTGGAAAAGCTTCAAAAATCACCAGTCTTCAAAAACCTCAAAAAAGGCTACCACACCGCGTGCTATGAGTTGCTCCTCGAAGTGAATGCACGGTTTTAAGAAAAAGGAAACAAACTTGCAAGACAAAGGAAACAAACTTGCAAAACGTTTTCGTCTTGCGAAGCAAGCCCATAGGGAAATCCGTCTTGCGAAGCAACTCAAAAAACGAAAAACTCTTTCGTTTTCCAAATTTTTCGTCTTACGAGGCATTCGTCTTGCGAGGTACCACTGTAAACACAAGGAATAGAAACAAAACACAGCTTTTCAGCAGCTTTTCCCACCTTGCCACAACATTTTTCCAAGCTTGCCATTCTGCACTGTAAAGGTCTCAAAAAATGCCATCTTTTCCTCTTAAAATCTGTGGTTAGCAGAGTTTTTGTCAACTCAAACGGTAAAATCAGGGAATTACTGCTGAGTCATGGCCTTGGCTTACTCTGTTAATCCTAAAGCCATAAACAGAGAAGGGCCACTCCAGGCCAAAGGTAACTAGAAAAGAAGTTATCAGATGGCAAATTAGCTGCAGATTATACAGAAACTATATTATATTAGAGCCAGTGTCTCCAGAACATTTTTTAAAAATACAACTCCCTCCTCCCTCTGTGTCTCCCTCTCTCTGTCTCATACTATTCCACTGTCTTAACATGAGCCTTAATTAAACTCCCCTTTTAACTTGCGCCAAATCTGATCTTCCATGTCACCTGTTTATATGACCAAAATCTGTTTTTCACTGCATTACAACTGGATACACAATTAAGCTTCCACTGTATGGTCCGTTGCCCCATCAGACTGGTTTTTGATCTTTTGTGAGGTCTGTAGCACTAAACCTCAATCAAGCTGCACTAACTGAGCAATTGGATACAGCCAGCTTTAAATGTGCACTGAACTCACCACAAGCCAAGAACAATTGCTGGGCAGATAAATCAGAGCTCCAAATAAACTAAGCTTGGGTAAATAACAAAGTTCCATCAATTTAACAGGTCAAGGGGAAATTATCTATCCTATCAGATATATTGTTATCCAATTACCTGGCTTGTATCATGAACTCAAAACCAGGAAAGTTACCCTTTTGTTCACTAGAAACTGGTGTCTGCCACAGAATTCCCATTCTTAACTATCACAGCCTTCTTTTTTCATGTTATAGCAAGAAAGTTTCTAGTTCTCAGAGTCCTATAGATGACATTTCAAACCCATAAATAAAGAACCTACAAAGAGCAGAATGCAAAAAGTACTTTCATGGGCACCTAGGGCTTGGACATACCTAGTGGGATTTTTAAATCTTGTTATTTTCTTTAAAAAGGCAACCCAGCTCCATGCCATAGCACAAATTACTTCTAAAAGTCACCTTGGTTTCAAAAGCAGTTTGCACAAGTGTCTGCAGGAGCGGGCTACTGTTTAAGACAAGTCCTAGGGCACAAGGAACTAGTTGTGCAGTTCTTGGAATTCTGGCCATAAAAACCCCCCTCCTTAATAGGGCAGAATTTCCCCCTTGAGTCGGAACCTCTCCCCATTTTTGGGAATCCCTATGCAACATATCCCTCTGGGTTACAGGGATGATTGATGGGTGGGCCAAAGAGGCTGGAGACTGCCCAGGGGGCATGGGTAAGTGGCTGCAAGAAAACCCCAGAGGCAAATGGGTCACAGGAGATCAATGGGCCTGTGAGAATTTAGCAACCGTTTCCTGCAATTTGCCCCCTTTAGGGAGAAACTCAGATTCAGAGAAACCAGTGTCTCGAGGCACAAGCTTGTTGCAACATGCACCAACTGCACAACTCTCTCTAGAGTCAAAAGTGAGGGCCAGAAGGTGGGAGGAAAGAGGGGGAATTCCCTGACACAACCAATCGGGGGTCAGGGGCAGGGGGAGAAAGTTGGCGAGCACAACCTTCTCTCCTTGGGACATGGGAGCATCCCAGGCAACTGCCATTCCCCATTGTGGCACAGTCCCACATGCCCCATCTAATGTTTTCAGAACTGGTAGAGGAGTTCCCCAAGATGCAAGGGTTTCTCCTCCAGTGAATCAGTGGGAGAAGCAGAGGCTCATACGGCATATTCCTTTACCTGTGGAGTTCTCCTCTCCAAAAGCTACATCGCTGCTTGGAAAAGAGATTTTAAAGTTCACGCAAATGAGAATGTCCATAGGTTATGCAGCAAGACTGTTAAAGAGACCTCATTCAAAAACAAAGAGCCTTTTGAATAGAAAGATGGGCAATAATGCTGCAATAATAAACAAGTTATTGAGGTTGTATGAAACAGTGTTGTTCCACTGGGGGGGGGGGGGGAGAGACTTCCGGCAGCAGAATGGAAAGGCAGCTGTCTCCAACAGTTTCCCCTCCCTCCAACAGCCCCCTGAGCACACCCACTCACCCACATCTTCCTCAAGGGCTTTCTTCCGGAGCAAATTTAGGGAATGTGCTGAAAACAGCTCCCCTCTTCACTCTGCTGATGGAAGCTTTATATCAGTGCAACACCTAAGGGTACAATCTTTGGCATTTATTTTGGGAACAGTGTCCTGTTTTCCTCTGAATGCAGGTTGGGTCTGTTTTGGCTCATGGCATGAAGCAGCTCAGAGAACGGGTAACTTTTACAACTGCGGCTTGAGCTCACTTTGTGTTACCTTGTGTCTCCGGTGTCTTTCTTGAATGCAAATCCCAAAATAGCAATCTTCTTGTCGGTGACAGTGTTAAATAAGCTGTCAATGATCCGAGAAGCAAATCTTCTCCTCTGATAGTCGTTCATGTCGATCACCTGCAATTGGATTGGATGCAGAGAGCCATATCAATGGTAAGATATTGAAAAATTGTCCAGTAGCACCTTAGAGCAACTAAGTTTGTTGCTGGTATAAGCTTTCGTGCGCATGGACACTTCTTCCGTTATATTTCGACTGCGTCAGACCAACACGGCTACCTACCTGAATCTATATCAATGGTAATGCAATGTTAGTAGTAATTTCCATGATTCTGCACTTGATAAAAGGAGTGCGCAAGATCTCCAGTGCCAAAGGATAAAGAAAATGCATGCAGATCAATTACAGTGGTACCTCTGGTTACGTACTTAATTTGTTCCGGAGGTCTGTTCTTAACCTGAAACTGTTCTTAACCTGAAGCACCACTAACGGGGCTTCCCACTGCTGCCACCGCGCCACCACCACGTGATTTCTGTTCTCATCCGGAAGCAAAGTTCTTAACCTGAGGTACTATTTCTGGGTTAGTGGAGTCTGTAACCTGAAGCGTACGTAACCCAAGGTACCACTGTACATGTACACGTGTGCTTCTTCTGCATTAATATACATATTCTTCCTAGTCACATTTGGTCTAAAATGGCTATTTTAAAGTTAGGAGCAATATCACGGCAGCAAAGCAGCTATTTGGGCAAAGGATTTGATCACAGAAGGCCATGGTGGGGATCCAGATAGCAGAAATGCCCACCAAACTCCCACTTTTCACCACTCAGCATTTTCAAATGTTTCTCTACAACATGGCTTAGAAGCAGGAGGCTGGATCTAGTCTTCAGTTAGTTGCACTTATGTCCTATAGATCTGAATGAGAACAGTTAAATCATGACTAACCTGTGTCGCTGATTTCAATGTGACTTAAGTTCAACTAATAGTCTGGATCCAACCCATGCTCTTAAAAAATAATAATGAAAAGGCCAATGTGGCTAGTTAATTTCTGAACCCAGTGGGAGAAAAAGCCGATTTTGTGATTACTTCAAGCCTGCAGGACCTTTGGTTGCAGAAATCTGCTTCCTCCTCAGCCCCAGTGCCAGAGGCCCATTCCACACCAAGGTCAAATTTCCTGGGGCCCTAGCTTCCTCCTCCCTACCAATTTCTGCAAGTGGAAAAAAATGGATCACTAGTGGCCTATGTCCTACCCTCTGGGCAGTCTGACTTTCAGAAAGATTCAGAACTAGGCGCATTTGTGAGATCGATTTCCGGGACTACTTTTGTAGTTGGGTGAGGCAGACTGATTAGGTTATCAGCTTCACCCAAAGCGATTGCTGGTGCAGATTCTGTTGTATACTGGCTTCTCCTTCTCCATGCTAACCCTGAACTTTGTATCTCTGGATTTTAACTTTATAGAATTACAGAACCCATTGCCAAATCCACAAATTCTCTACTTGCTTCCCCCGGGTGGTTTCCTTGCTCCCTAAAATACTTGTCCAATATGCCCAAAGTGCTCGTCCAGGTATATCTACATCAGTCCTTACTGTGCAGTGCCCTGTTGGCTTCAATAGGACTTATTTCCAAGCAATGTATTTGATGTAAGACTGTCACTCAATCCCAAAGCTATATAAATGAATGAAAATGTTGCTATATTTGAAAGTAGGTTTTCTTCCCAACTGGGACTCAAAAGTGATTAATAATTTGGTCCTGAAAAGCAGCAAAAGGAGCATTAACAAAAGTATTAGTGATGTGAAAATAGATGCTATTCTCAGTTCTAACAAAACACTTGCTAACAAGGGAGGAGAATAATTCTATTAAGAGATTTAATTTCCACTGAATTCATTCTTACCTGTTGCCAGTAACGAGCAACTTCTGACAAGTTCAGAGCCTCACAGAGATAAACCAAATTCAGAACATCTTTTTGAAAACAGCTCCCACCAAATCCTGTATGGGGGAGGAGGAACCTCATTACTCCACCTGTATGATTTCTCTTTGTGCACTCTGATCCTAGGTACATTTAATGAGATGCATACCCCTAAATAGTTCAATAGAGCTTATTCCCAGGTTTTTGCAACCTTAAAAACACCTGATGGGTATCTTTATATCCAGTGATAGCTAACCAAAAAACTTATTTGCTTCAGGATCAATGCTGACCAGTTTTAAGAGCCTTCCAAGAACATTCCCTCCCGAGAACATTCTTTTTTTTTTATATATATAAATATTTATTAAGGTTTTTAAATATAAAACATAATAAACAATCTTACTTCTTTCACAACAATTTCATCACTTCTTTGGGCTCCCTCATGTCTCCCGCTCCCATTTACATCGTTAAAAATTTTTTTCCAAACAAATTATCAACTTGTTTACAATCTCATGTCCACTCACACATATAATCTAGCGCTTCTTCCAAAAAGTTTTATATTTTCTTTAGTCTCACTTATCATCAAATTTAAATCTAGTTTAGTGGTGACCAGTTTTTTATAATCTAGCATCCTTCTTAACATTCAACCAAATTACAATGTTTTTGTAAATACATCTTGAATTTCTCCCAGTCTTCCTCCAACTTCTCTTCTCCCAGATCACGGATTCTGCCGGTCATCTCGGCCAGTTGCATATAGTCCATCAGCTGCATCTGCCACTCTTCCAGTGTGGGTAGATCTTGAGTTTTCCAGTTTTTTGCGATGAGAATCCTTGCTGCCATTGTTGCATACATGAAAAATGTTCGATCCTTCTTTAACACCTTCTGGCCGACAATGCCCAGAAGAAAGGCCTCTGGTTTCTTTGTGAAGGTATACTTAAATACCTTTTTCAGCTCATTATATATCATTTCCCAGAAGACCTTCACCTTAGGGCATGTCCACCAGAGGTGAAAGAATGTTCCTTCATTTTCTTTACATTTCCAACATTTATTATCAGACGAATGGTATATTTTGGCAAGTTTAACTGGGGTCATGTACCATCTATATATCATTTTCATAACATTTTCCTTCAGAGCATTACATGCGGTGAAGTTCAGCCCAGTGGTCCACAACCTTTCCCAGTCCTCAAACATAATGTTATGCCCAATGTCCTGTGCCCATTTTATCATAGCCGATTTAACCATTTCGTCTTGTGTATTCCACTTTAGCAGCAAGTTATACATTCTAGATAATACCTTGGTCTTTGGTTCTAACAATTCTGTTTCTAACTTCGATTTCTCCACCTGGAACCCTAACTTTTTGTCATTTTTAAAAACTTCTTTAATCTGAGCATAATGTAACCAGTCTCGCACCTTATCCTTCATTTTCTCCAAACTCTGCAATTTCCAATTGTCTCCATCTTTTTCTAATATTTCCCAATATTTTGGCCATTTGGCCTCCATATTGGGTCTTTTTCGGGCCTTGGCTTCCAGAGGTGAAAGCCACCTTGGAGTTTTATTTTCCAATAAGTCTTTATATTTTGTCCAGACATTAAACACTGCTTTCCTGACATTATGGTTCTTAAAGGCCTTATTGATCTTAACTTTGTCGTACCATAAATATGCATGCCAACCAAAAGCATTGTTAAAACCTTCCAGATCCAACACGTCAGTGTCTTCGAGAAGTAGCCAGTCTTTTAGCCAGCAAAAAGCTGCGGCTTCATAGTACAACTTTAAGTCTGGCAGGGCAAAGCCCCCTCTTTCTTTCGCATCTGTTAATATCTTAAACTTAATTCTGGGCTTTTTGCCCTGCCAGACAAATCTAGATATATCTTTCTGCCACTTCCGGAAGCACTCCGTTTTGTCCACAATCTGTAATGTTTGAAACAAAAACAGCATTTTTGGCAATACATTCATCTTAATAGCAGCAATTCGGCCTAACAAAGAAAGCTTCAATTTTGTCCAACTATCCAAGTCTCTCTTAATTTCAGACCAACATTTTTCATAGTTATCCTTGAATAGACTCAGGTTTTTTGCTGTTATGTTTACCCCTAGGTACTTTACCTTTTTAACCATAGTTAATTCTGTTTCTCTCTGAAACCGTTCTGACTCTATGTCTGTCAAGTTTTTTCCCAACACTTTGGTTTTCTGTTTGTTTAATTTAAATCCCGCCACCCGACCAAAGTCCTGTATCAATTGTAATACTCTTTTCGTACTAGATTCTGGCTCCTGCAGGGTCAAAACTAGGTCATCTGCAAAAGCTTTAAGTTTGTATTGTTTCGCTCCGACCTGAATCCCTTCCACCAACCGGTCCCCTCTAATCATATTCAAGAGCACCTCCAGAACCGAGATAAATAACAAAGGGGAAATCGGGCAGCCTTGTCGTGTTCCTTTTTCAATTTTGAACTCTTCTGTAACCACATTGTTAACTATCAGTTTGGCCTTTTGTTCTGAATATATTGCATCAATCCCATTCTCAAACCCCCGTCCCACTCCCATTTCTTTCAAATTTCCCTTCATGAATTTCCAAGAAATATTATCAAAGGCCTTCTCCGCATCTATAAAAATTAACACTGCTTTTGTATTTATGTCTGTTTGCAAAAGTTCCAAAATGTCAATAATGTTCCTAGTGTTAGCAAACATATGTCTACCTGGGAGAAAACCTGCCTGGTCTTTATGAATTACTTCATTAAGAACTCTTTTAAGTCTACTTGCCAAAATGTCTGCAAATATTTTGTAATCCACATTCAGAAGGGAAATGGGACGATAGTTTTTGAGTTGTGTCTTTTCAGTTTCAGATTTTGGTATCAATGTGATAAAAGCTTCCTTCCACGATTCCGGCGCCTTCTTCCCTTCCATAATTTCATTGCAGACCTCCATCATTGGTTGGATCAAATAATCTTTTAATGTCTTGTAATACTTGGAGGTCAAGCCATCTGGCCCTGGAGATTTGCCCAGTTGCATGTTCTGAATAGCTTGTTCAATCTCTTGTTGTGTTATTTTGTTATTCAGGATTACTCTGTTTTTTTGTGACAACTTTGTTAGTCCATTTCTTTCCAAAAATTGTTTAATCTCAACCTCATCTTGCGGCCCTTGAGTGTATAATTTTTTGAAGTATCTCTGGAAGCACTTTCTAATTTCCATGGGGTTCTGAATGTTTCTTCCTTCAATTTCTAGGTTTGTAACTGTATTTAATTTCTGTCTCTTCTTCAACTGCCAAGCAAGCAGTTTCCCACATTTATTCGCCGATTCAAAAGTTTTTTGTTTCATTAATTTAATCTTCCATTCTATTTCTTGGTTTATCAATTTGGAATATTGTGCTTGGTATAGTTTAATTTCTCTCAGAATCGGCTGTGACTTCGGGTTTGATCTTAATTTCTTCTCCAATTCTTTAATTTTCTGCAAGATCTTATCTTTCCTTTCATTTTGTGTCCTTTTCTTTACGGCGTTCTGTTGTATCAAGAACCCCCTCATCACAGCTTTGCTTGCGTCCCAGATAGTTCTTTTTTCCACCGTGTGTTCATATTTATTTCAAAATAATCCTTCAGAGTTTTTTGGGCCTTCTTAATAATCTCCCGAGAACATTCTATGTCCTGTTAAAATAAGCGGGATTCTGTAGCTAAAGTCCAAAAAAGGAATTACACATTTGGAAAACGTTTTAAAAAAAAATAAAAATGGCAACTGTTATTGAGAAAAATCTGGGTTGAAGACCAGAATTAAGAATGCCACAAAACTCATGCTTAGAAAGGCCTGTTGTCTAAACACCATATTGCCAAAAGTCACAACCAAGACAGAAAGAAAGAGAGAGCGAGAGCATTTACCAACACTGGCTTTCAGAAATTTGCTTCCAATCCTTTGGTCCATTCCAATGGCTCTTGCAACTTCTTCAACGTCTGCACCTGTTGCCTCGCAAAGAGCACTTATGGAGTTAATACTGCTGATTCTCTGGGCGAGGAAAGCATTAGCTGCCTGGAGATGAAAAAGAAACAAGAAAACAACCTCAGAATGTTACTTACTGCTGAAATGAATGGCGGATGACAGATTAAGTATGACAGTACATCTATTATGAGAACAGAATGTTAGAAAGTGGGTCCTAGAAAATCCATATATCTTTGTTAGCAAAACTATTTATTATATTACATCTATGTTAGAACATAGCTACTTTACAGGAGCATAATGACTTCTTTATCAGAACCACAGTCGCTCACACAATTCCCCAATACCAGAGGCACATATGTCTTATCATATTACCTGATAGTGTAACTTGGAACTGGACAAAGCAATAAGTATCCTGAGATACTGATTGCCAAGTTTACTTCTAAAGCCACAAGAGCCAGTGACAGGTCTCTTGTTTCAGATCTCTTCCTTTATAAACCCACCTGCTGTTTGATTTAATTTGCTTTAGGTTTTCTAATAGGCACTGTCTAACCTCACCAAAATGAAATAGGGCTTGTTGCAAAATTCTTCTGATGAAGGCAGGTAGTTTGTGCTTGGTCAGCAAAATCAACTTTAAGGTACAGTCAACGTACGCTATCGAACGTAATCCGTTCTGGAAGACCGTTCGATTTCTGAAACGTTTGACAAACCGCAAATTGAAAGCAGAAGCCTCAATACAATATGGAAACTCAAAACAGAAGCCATGTAGCATGTTCGGCTTCTGAAAATCATTTGAAAACCGGAGCAGTTACTTCCGGGGTTTTGGCATTCAGGAGCCGAAACATTCCAAAATGGAGGCGTTCAGGAACCAAGGTTTGACTGTAAATAGCAGTGGGATTTTCCCAAGCCAAGGCAGCAGTTTCAAGGCTTATTCACATGGGCTGCTCTGCTACTACTAAGGACCTGGGTACTCCTAGGGAGCCTCTGGCTGCTACTGACTTAGCTATCCTGATCTGACCAGTGGGCCATACAGTCTTGGATAAAGCAGCTGAGGACTTGGGATCAACATGCTACAGACAATCACACCATGTAAATATTGCCCAGATGCCATCAACCTTTGTATGATGCCTTGGGAGTATGAATCAGTGGTGCAGTTCAAAAGCCTTTTTGTGGAAACAGACAGATGAAACTTGCTTCTTCTCCGATATTTTGTAACAGCGCTTTTCAGAGGCTAACGAAATACCAAAGATCTAACACTGCTAAGCCGATACTTCATACTTTCTCTGCTTTGTTGATTTCAGAATTTCGAAGGATACCAACCAGTTTGGAAAGTTCAGATGACCAAGTGTTGGTTGTAAGGATTTTCTCTTTGGGCACCCACTGCTCATAGACAGCACACAGAGCGCGAACTGCTTTCTGACCCTCGGGCGTCTCATCTCCACCAATCAGTACACGGTCTGGATTCTTCAGGTCTTTGATTGCTGTGCCTTCAGCTAGGAATTCTGGGTTAGACAGAACCTGCACACAAAGACCAAAGACTGAATCACAGAATGATAAAGTTGGAAGGGACACCCCTAGGGTTATCTAGTCCAACCTCAAATCAATTAAGAGAGAGATCAAAATGCACTCAATTCAAAATGGTTGTTTTACCTGCAAATTTAAGTCAGGTTTCGTGTTGGCATCAAATATACGACGAATGCTTTCCGCAGCACGGACAGGGACGGTGCTTTTCTCAGTCACAATTTTGTATCCGTTTGAGTTCTGCACAATCCGTCTCGCACATGCCTCAATGTATTTCAGATCTGCTGCCCGACCTTTTCCCATGCCATAGGTCTTTGTTGGGGTATTAACCTGGTTGCAGGTATAAGCAAGGGACATTTATTTAGGAGGTTGAAAAAACGTTGATATCCCATTTCCTGGCTGTCATATTAATGTAAAATTCTCATTCAACTTTGGCTAACTAAGGAAACCAAATTTACATTAGAGTCCAGATGTTAGGTACTACAGTGGTGTATTTGCCTTCAAGCCTACAATCTCAGTTGGTGTTTGAGGAATAACATCAGGCAGGGATTCAGCCTGAGTATATTTATTAAGCTGCAATCAAAGGAGGAATTTTCAGGGATTCCACCAGAGGCCTCTTCAGCACAGCTCAATGCAGATTATGTGGCAAAGCCAAATGCCTACAAGAGCTTTGAGATCAGACTAGCTCTCTCACCTGCTCAACTTAAGGACTCTGCTGTTCTTTTTTCCCTCTTGAAACAGACTACCTCTCCCAAAGAAACACAGAAACACATATAGTCACACAGCTTGCATGCATCCTAATTTATTGAATGAAGAAAACCCTTTCCAGGTTTGGGGAGCGGGGGGGGGGGGGGAGGCTTCACAGAAAAAGTAGTTTAAAATAGTTTAAAACCAGCCTCGGTACAACTTGCATCCTCTTTATGTGAATGGCTACATCCACGATAAAGAAGTGCCAATATATTTCCTTCCAACATAGAGAGATTTCTGTTCCATTTGTTCATCAAGCTGCTGGCTGGCACAGTGAATGAAAGAGCTAGCAGAGCCATCTATCACAACACAGCTACTAAAGAAGCATCCCTAAACTCATGCCCAATTTATGAAAAGGCCATTCATGGCATCTCTTCAACTTTAGTGCTCTGAAATCTTTATTCTGGAGGCAAAATTTCTTTTTGCTTCTCCATACCCTTTGATTCGTTTTCTCTAAATTAGGAAAAGGAGTGCATTTCAGCAGCTGAATTGTGTGAATCCCAACACACAAAAGAATTCTGAAGATTGATTTCCAATTTGTTAATTATCTAGAACATACTGTTAACAAGATGAGATCTGCAATTCATTTTTCAAAGTCCACTCGGGGGCGTTCTCTCCTCACCCCCAACACTTTTTATGGGATGGGCTATGACTCAGTGACGGAGTACAGTACATGTTTTCTACACAAAAAGTCCCAGATTCAAGCTTTTATATTTTCAGGTAAGGTGAGGAAGAACTCCTATCTGAAAGCAATATTATTCTACCATTTAAATCTGCAGGCACCACACAAAATTGTCAGTGCTGCTGCTATTTATATTTGTGCTTGTGGAACTCACAAAAAAGGGCAGAAAGGTTTTTGTATATCTGTGCAAACCACTCCCTCCCTAATATGAACCAGCCAGCTGAGAGTAGCTGATTGAGACAGATGGAGAAAGAGGCTCTGTTTTCTCCCACTTCCCAAAATTCCTGCCCCTAGCATTATTCAAGGAGGAAAGTAATTACTTACAGAAATAAACACAAGATCAGCATCTCTGATGGCATCATCAATGCTGGTAGAAAAAAAGAGATTCTTTCCTCTGCAGGATTCTACCACTTCTTTTAGCCCTGGCTGGAAAAATATTGGCAAGTTATTTAAGGGTTAAAATGTGCTTTATACCTGAACAAGCAGCATGCATTCCCCATAAGAGACCCCCAACCCCTTTGATCGAGATATTTTGTTCTAACGCTTGGCTTGTGATCATGTACAAACCAGGAATCATTGTTCAAAATGAACTCTAGTTTGGTAAAGAAGCCCACTTCAGAACCATGGTATGAAGTCGGTTTGTTTTCCAATTAACTGGAGTTTATCATAAACCAGGATTTCTGGCCTGCAGATTAAAATGTCAAGAATCAGGGAAACCAAAACTGAATCCTGGGCTCATTGTTCCTCCCAGCCTCTGTGGGAGGAGGAGAGGCGACTGCTCAAGCCAGAAGCTCTGATGGGCTTGAATAAATTTGTACATGCAACCCTAAAACATGGTTTAGTATTCTGTGCAAGCCCAATCACAATGTCTCTCTCTCTCTCTCTCATTCATTGACACCATTGCTGGTCACTGCAAAAATTGAATGCAATTTTAGCCTTGCAATGCAGCTAAATAACGTACAATATGCAAATTAAAGTACAAAACTAGCTATGATGTTTGTAGATGGAAAAAAACCCCAACAATAAAATCATCCGATAATGAGCTGGTCTTTCAGCTGTTAAAAATGATGGTCCCCAAAAACCTACCCATCATTTTTGTAAATGGCTGACATTTAAAATTAAGAAGCATAGCAATTCTGCTAAATAAAATAAAATTTTGTGTAGTAAATTTATTCCTAATACTTTTACTAACATACCAAAAATTTGTCTTATGTGCAAGAGGGAAAGCCCTTTTCACAGTCTTTCTATATCAGGGGTTCCATCGAGGAGTCATAACAGATAATGGATAAGACTTTGAACTTCTTGAAGGCTACGAATGTGCCTAACATGTGTGAGTCTATTGAGACAGCTTCATTAAGAGAATCTCATAATACGGATATGTTCCTGATCTTTCTGCACAGCTAACTCTTCAATCCTGACTTTACTTGCCAATTTTCTTTCTGCAAAAAAGCCATTCCTCAATGCATCCATAGTTATTCCATGTCTTAAAGAAGTACACCTTTCCTCCTTTTTTTGCCCAAGTCATACCAACATTAACGGACATCTGTTCCAAATAACAGAGGGGTTTATTTTTTTGGCCAGTAAGGAATACCAGATTGTATCCAACTTAGTTCTATTAATTTTACAGGATCTACTCTGAGTAGGACTAGCATCGGCTGCAACCCTAAAAGCACCACACACATACCTGATTTTTACAATGTTCTATAAAGGACCTCAAATAGTATTTCTGAACATTCTTTTTACTGTTACTTATTGACATTTGCAATCTCCACACTTCAGCACAATAAATCATCAGTGCAAGTAGTTTGGCTTAAAAAATATTTTACAACTGAAGGCATTAGGTGACATATATTGCAAAGTGGATAACAAAAGCATTAATAGTTTTCACTGCTTAAGGCCTGAAACTGGTCAAACTTGATCCTAGAAGAACCTCCTCACCCACTCTATTTTTAAAATGTTTAAATGTTTTATTATGTTTTTATATATATTGGAAGCTGTCCAGGGTGGTTGGGTGGGGTATAAATGATAAAATTATTCTTATTGAATAGGACATCCCTGTTTTTATTGGATAAATTTTGGAGGGTATGGTTTTATTTTCACAATAATCTTATGAGGTAGGTTAACCTGAAGATAGTAACTGGTCTAGCATTACCCAGTGAGATTTCTGTGTGGGCAATTATTTCTGTGTGGGTAATTATTTTAATTCAGATTTCCCCTTGTTCAAATCCAACACCTTTGCCTGATATTTTTCTTCCTCAGCTGTAAATAGACAGGGATTATAAGCGGACTTTGGGCTCTCAAATTTCAGCAGCGCCCTGTGCAACGCTAAAATTTACTCCCTGCTTTTCATGAGCCACACTGGTCGGGCTACACTAAAACCACCTCTGTAATAAGCTCACCTAAGGCCCTTGAGGTTCCCTGTTCATGCAATAGCTATTTGATAGTCAGGAACTTTAGAGCTTGAACTAAGAAAGTCAGGGAATTAGCAAGACCTGCACATACCTTCTCCAGGCACAGAAAGGAATATGAGTGTGCAACATCAGCTATTGTGATTGGCAAACAGTATGAAGACTATGGATTGGTCAGGCCTGGTGGAAATGTCCTTGCCTGGTCATCAGGTCAGTTCTGAAAACAGTGGGGATCTGGATCTGAATTTGGGAGCTTGTCACTGTCAAGGTCAGGCTGGAGCAGCAATTACCCAATTCATTTCTAGAACATTTTTAATGCACCTTTTGTAAGCAATTTATCAGCACAGGCGTGCTTTTTCTAAGACAACACTGGCTACACTTTTCAACATATCATGCAAAGTAGTGTTTTCACCTACATTAAGAAGCATACCCAGTTCCCACTGATCCATCTCAGTATATATACTTTATACTCTGGATTAAAATTTAACTCATCCAGAGAAACAGGGCATTAACAAAGGCCACTTGCCATTATTTACCCTTGATGCAACCTGAACTATAAACCCCAGCAGCTGTTTTAAGAGTAACATATTCAGGTCATAGGGCCGCCATAGGTCTGGTTTTCCCTGGGATTTCAAAGGTGGTGCTTTGTCCTAGATTTTAGGTAAGTTTTTGTAAAAAGAAGCTCAACAATGTCAAGAGTTTCCTTAAAAAAGCTCAACAACCTTGATAGCAACCCTATCAGGCCATCTATTCAAAAAATAAGGAAGCACTTTAAATCTCAATAATTTTAAGGAACTCAAAATTCTAAGTGCCCCATCCCTTTTTGAAGACTGACTAAAAATAACATGTCATTTAGTGTAATTCTGTGCCACAATTTGCGGCAATTTTCTAAACAGAAACAATAATTCAATGTTCTATTGAAAAACATGGCTGTGCTTCTGCCAGTGTACCCTAAAACAGCATTAACCACTGCTCTGATGTCAGTGGCAACCACTTCCCCATGTCTTGAAACAGACACGTTTCCCATTAATAAACCATTTGTGAGGTAGATAAAATTGAATCACTGCTCTACAGTCAGAAATAACGTGCTGACTCTTCACAGAATTGTGCAATTCCTGGATATGCAATGCATGTTCATTTTAAATAACCAAATGGCAAACCCAGGCCCTAATTAGCAAAAGAATAATCTTTCGTAAAATGTTATGTTCTTTAGGGAAGCCTGAAAATAACCAGATCTAATGCCCTGTCCTGAAGCAGAATCCTGTAAACTTGGAACAACTTTCAGCCATTAACATTCAAATCAATTTTGTGCCTCATAGAGTGAAAAGGATTGAGTGTCTCTTGTTCCTTCTACAAACAAACATGGCTACTTTTCTGGCTTGGGGAGCTAAGCCACATCAAGGAACTCAACCCTTTCAATGACGTGGATGTGTTATATGACTCTTACACATAAAAAAGAGGCCAGAGTTTTTCCTTTGAATTCCAGGTCTGCGTCCACACCTGCAGTTTTAATTATGTTTCCCTCCTGCTAGTTGTGCAACTAAAAGAGAGCAGTCCACACTCATCCTGTGATATGTTGCTGGTTGTGCTCTGTTTCCTAGCGCAAAGTTAAGCACCTCTTTAAAGGGGCACAAATGATTTCAAGCTCTTGGAAGTGTTGCCTATGACTCACTGCTTGGCTATTGTCAAGCCCTCCTCTTTTGCTATTGTTGTTGTTGTTTAGTCGTTTAGTCGTTTCCAACTCTTCGTGACCCCATGGACCAGAGCACGCCAGGCACTTCTGTCTTCCACTGCCTCCCGCAGTTTGGTCAAACTCATGCTGGTAGCTTGGCGAACACTATCCAACCATCTCGGCCTCTGTCGTCCCCTTCTCCTTGTGCCCTCCATCTTTCCCAACATCAGGGTCTTTTCCAGGGAGTCTTCTCTTCTGATGAGGTGGCCAAAATATTGGAGCCTCAGCTTCAGGATCTGTCCTTCCAGTGAGCACTCAGGGCTGATTTCCTTAAGGATGAATAGGTTTGATCTTCTTGCAGTCCATGGGACTCTCAAGATTCTCCTCCAGCACCATAATTCAAAAGCATCTTTTGCTATTATATTACTATTAAATTCCCCTTCCATCATGAAGTTCACTAAGTGGCCGTGGGTCAGCCACTATTGTTCCATTCTACCCAGCTCACTTGACTGTTGTGAAGGTAAAATGGGATGTCCCTGTCTTTTGCCACCCTGAACTCCTTGGAGGAAGAGTAGGATACGCATGCTAAAAATGACAATAGCATTAAGAAATAGCAATAGCCCCCCCCCCAAAGGAAGCACACATTTTGGGAGGCATCTAACAATGAGATACAGCCCAGAAAAGATATGTGACATGACAAGTATAGTAAGGTAAGAATGGAAAACTGCATTATTAAAATCCAGTTACCTCATAAATTGGAAGTGTATCGGAATTCCATGCATTGATTCTAGCTTCGTTGACATCAACAACAGTGACCTTAATTTTTGGACACATATGTGCAATGACAGAACACGTTGGTCCACCTACATAACCAGCACCAATACAGCAGATTTTCTTAATTTCAAACATGATTGTTCTGGTGAGAAAGAAGAAAAAAGTGGGTAATGTTCAGTTTAAAACTACTGTGAATTCTAAAACCCAGTCACATTCTTATTTAAAAAGGAACATTTTCGGATACTTAAGTGCTCCTACTTATTCACAGTAAATATGGCATAAAACATTCTCCGTCTCCATTTGGAAGCGTTTTAAAGCCCAGCTTACGCCAACTCAGCAAGACATTTAACAACATCTGTGAATCATTATGAAGACAGCAACATTTTTCTAGCAAGGCCAAGTGAAAACACAAGTGTCTCCCGTGTAGAAAAGCGTTAAACAGCTTCACAAGCAAGTAATTGTGGGGGTTACCTCACCCACATAGCTCACAAATACTGCTTCTCTACCCCACAGCTGTAAGAGCACTGTATGTTGGGGAAATCGAGTCTTGCACCATGGCAGCTGCAGAGTTCTGTGCACACTGCTCTCCTAATCTTTTTCTTATGGTAGACTAGGAGCATGAAGGCGCCCAAGCTGTCATAAAACTGTCCCTTACCCAGCCAGGGAAACAAGGCAACACTATGGCAATTGCCCATGTGGTCCTCAGTCAGTATTCTGATGGGTCTGAATGCACCATTGGTCTCTGACTCCGTGGTCCTTGCAAATGCTGGTTTTCCCTATAAAAGTGGGGTATCACAATCATGCCAACTGACCCTGCCTCTCCAGCACGCCCAACATTCATGTGTTGGTCATCACATTTCTATTCTTGCCTTTGTGCAAGTTGTGTAGGCTCCAAATTAGTGCAATCCAAACCTACGCACAGGTAGGCATCTATGCAAAGTGCTGAGAGGGCCCCTCTGGCACAATATTAACCCTCTTCCCTCTCCCAGAATCCCAACATCTCTCCTGGACACAATCACTGAGGAAAAGAGTTTTCAGAATTAAGAGAGATCTGGCAGGCGTATAACTGGTAGGAGGAAGAGAGGCACAAATGAGGTTGTGTCTCTTGCTAACCAAGTGGTTTTTTAAAAAAATGCAGGCCTGTTAGATGAGAACCAGCCTTTGCAAAGAGCCACAGTATGGTACATTGCGAGTCCTCCTCCCCTGGATAAACATTGTAGGCTTCTCCAGCAGCTAGAGTGAAGGGCCAATATTCACAGAAAAATTCAAAAGCTGCATTGTAGCCACAAAATAGGATTACCAGCTGATGCTCCCAAGAGGCCTTGCTGGAGGATGACTGAGTTACAAACCTTGCAAGGGGAATGTCAGAAGAACTCCAGGCAGGCTTACATGGGCAGCTCAAGATAAGAGTATGGAGAAAGGGTCTGAACATTACAGTAGCATTCAACCCCTTTCTCAAGAAGTGATATTAGCAACACGTTATTGTTGCTCTTCAGGCATACAGAGAGAAATAAAAAGAGCCAGTGTGGTTGAGTGTCAGACTACCACCCAAGAGACCAGGGTTCAAATCCTCACTTAGCCATGAAGTTCACTGTGTGACCCACCTCTCAGCCTAACCTACCTCTCACAAGGCTGTTGTGAGGATTAAATGAAGATGAGGCAGTGGCGTAGCGTGGGTTGTCAGCACCCGGGGCAAGGCAAGTAATTTGCGCCCCCTAACCCGTGGATTTGCGCCCCCTAACCCTAACCCCCAGATGTTGCGGCCGGTGCGGCCGGCCCCCCCTGCACCCCCCACGCTACACCACTGCCACAAAGTAGTGCGAGGCTTAATCACATGGCGGGGAAGAAGGCAGCAACTGGGTCCCGGGGGCGTCTCTGATGTGACTTTACGGGCACCATTTGCAAGCGGGGAGCGGCACCCCATCCGCGCGAGCGCGCCCCCAGACGCAGGAGCCGCGCAGGCAGGGCTGGGGGCTGAGGCGCCAATGGAGGGGAGATGAAGGGCCTGCGAAGCCCTCGAGCACCAGACAGCTGCTCCTGGTTTCGCGGGGGGGGGGGGCTCGGCCGGGGGCGGCAGCCCTTTTGTCCGCAGGATGGCAGCGGCGCCACCGGCCAGCCCCATTACCGGCCCGGCCAGCCTCCCGGGGCGCCAGGGCTCCGCCGCAACTAACACCTTCCCTCCAAAACTGGGCTGGTCGGATGTAGTTCTCTCCTGCGCTCAGCTCTGCGCTGGGCGGCCGCTGCATTTTCCCTCCCCCAGATAGTCCCTCCCTCGCTCTCTCTCCGCTCCGCAATGCACGCCTGGCACCCTCCCCCTCCACAGTGGGCGGCGACCCGGCAGCTCGGATCAGATTCGCACAGCCAGCACTGTGAGAGAGAGAGTGAGCCAGGACCAGGTAGGGGCAGAGAGCTCCGAGTGCGCCCCCAAAAATGTTGCGCCCGGTGCGGCTGGCACCCCTTGCACCCCCCACGCTACGCCACTGAGATGAGGGAACCATGTACACCGTTGAACTTCTTGGGGGAAAGGCGGGATATAAATGCAATAAATAAAATAAAAGAACAGAACAGAATCTCAGGCACCGTATGAAGCACTGTGTGGATAAAGGCAAATTGACATAGGAGAGATACAGTGGTGCCTCGCAAGACGAAATTAATCCGTTCTGTGCGGCTCTTCGTATAGCGGTTTTTTCGTCTTGCAAAGCAAGCCCATTGACAGCTTAGCGGATTAGTGCTATTAGCGGTTTAGCGGCTTTTAGCGGATCAGCTGATAAGCGGCTTAGCGGCTTAGGAAAAGGGGGAAAAACCCGCAGGAACTCGCAAGACATTTCGTCTTGCGAAGCAAGCCCATAGGGAAATTCGTTTTGCGAAGCGCCTCCAAAACAGAAAACCCTTTCGTCTAGCGGGTTTTCCGTCTTGCAAGGCGTTCGTCTTGCGGGGCACCACTGTACCAAGTTTTCTTAAGGAAAATAGAAGTAAAAGGTCAACCGTTATTAGTGTTATTAGCTACTGGCAAACACACAAGCCTCTCTGAAATAGGATCTTTTCCCTTCCCAGCAGAGGAAAATGAATCATTGAACTTGGATGGAATGAGGAAAGGGGTCTGTTGTGCAAGAGACACTCAACTGAATATGTGAGGATTTCAAGAACTGGTTTGCCTTGTGCTTGCTTGTGGCTTAGCTTCTCAGAAGCTGCCCCAAACCGTTCAAATTACAACATTTCTCAGTTTTCCTTCTTCAGGCAATTTGTTTTGGGGCTGGTTTGATTGGCTTTCTCTCCCAGCTTCCATACTTTGTCTATCACTATTTTACATAGGCAGAAGTTACAAGTCAAGCTAGATGCATCTTCCATTAAAACCAAGAGGCTTTTCGCCACTGCTGGCTAAAAAAATTGGTTTAGCATATCTACCCCAATGAAATTCCATCAGCTCTAGTTTTCTTCCTGCAGACCACTTCAACTCCTTTTCATGCAAGATAGGGATTACTATCCTCTTCTAGATCATGGCTGCTAGTCATGATGGCCATGTACTACCTCAAGGATCAGAGGCAAGATGCCTCTGAATACCATTACAGTGGTACCTTGGTTCCTGAATGGCTTGGCTCACAAACAAATCGGCTCTTGAATGTCACAAACCTGGAAGTGAGTCTTCTGGTTTGCCAACTTTTTTGGAAGCCAAATGTCCTTTTCAGCTGTTGGCATTGTTTCCAGGGCCAATCAGAAGTTCGCCTTGGTTTGCGAACGTTTTGGAAGTTGAACGGACTTCCAGAACAGATTGAGTTTGGGAACCAAGGTACCACTGTACTGTGAATCACAAGTGGGGGGGACGGCTGCTGCAATCAAGTCCTATTTGCAGATTTTCCATGGACATCTGGTCATTCAATGTGAGAACAGGATGCTGGTCTTACATTTGATCCAGCTCTTATATTATATTCTTATGTTGATCAAATTATTCATGCTACCAGGAGAAGGTATTTGTATATGTGTGTGTGTGTGTGTGTGTGTGCGCGCGCGTGCATGCTAACATATGTTCCAGTGAAAGACTCATTGAAAACATGTCGTCAGTAAAAAGAACAATCTTCTATCTTTTTTACCAGTCCAATCATGAGAAAGCAGCTTCAAAAGTATGGAATGCCCATACTAACAATGATGGCTAATAGTTTATGGATCTATCTAATAACATTTGCATAATTATTTCAAGAGTTCAAAGCATTTCACATGTGTTGACTAGCTGTAATCCTTATAGCAATCTCAAGATAAGTCAATTATTATTCCCTATATTGCAAAGGAGGCTGAGCCCAACTAGTGAGCTAACTCTACATAACAAAATAACATGGGCAGAGCAATCCTATACCAATTATAGGGACAAGATATATCACTGCTATGCTAGTGGAATGCTGCTCTCTCAGTCCAAAATTCCTCAATGGTGCCAAAAGCCAGCAGGCACATCCTAGTGCCCCTCTCTCGGAAGGGCCTTCCATAGGTCTGGTGCCACCACTGAGAAGCCCCTGTATTGAATATGGGGGGGGGTACCTGGAGGAAGTTAGAATATCTGAACATAAAGGGCAGGATGATATGGAGGCAGATGTCTTTTCAGGTACCAGAGGGAGCTCAGTCCCAAACCGCAAAGGCCTCAGTCTGAAGGTAACACTGGCACCAATATTCTGGGCCCAGAAATAGAACAGGAGCCACTATAATTATTTAAGCATTTGCTACAATATGAACTTGAGTTAGTAAGAGTGCTGGATTAGAGAAACCTGGCTTCAAATGCTTGCCTAGTCACAAAGTCCACTAGGTCAGTCACTCTCAGCCAAATTCGCTTAACAGGGTAGTTTTAAGGATAAAACATGGCAACTTCCATGTACAGTTCTGAGAAGCTTTGAGAAAAGGTGGGATACATATGTAAGTAAATATTTATAGTAAGAACACTTCAGTAATGAGTATAGTAAAATGGGATGTGTTGTTAAAAATTAGTAATGGCAACATATAAATTGCCTCCTGATTGACTTCCAGAAGACTAAATCTGCACACAGAGTATTAAGTGGGTGTGGTAGTTATTCCAGATCAATTTATACAGATCACAAACTTGTGGAGTGATCTTTGTGCAAAATAAATTATTCTCGAATACTTCTAAAGAGCAGCCCCGTTTTAAACAAACCCCCAAAACGGACTCACTAGATCTATATGCAAGCATCTGTAAGGAGACAATGAGAGCATTTCAGAGCAATTCTGAAATAACTGCTTTCAGAAGAACTGAAGTCTCAAGTTATTTGGAGTCTTAAATTCCTGCGTGTGTACATGTAGGGATACCACACACCGATAGAGGAAGCAGCATTGCAAAGCGGTTGAAAAAAAAAAAAACCCTCACAAGAGTCATTCAAACGCCCTGACAAAGGCAGCCTTAGTCTTCTTCTGAAAAGGGAGTATCTCTGGCATGTCTTAGATTAAACAGCAAGCTCCCAGGGAAAGCCATTAAATTTAACATCAACGAAAGGCGAAATATACACGGAAACCAAGGCAATACACACCCTTAAACCTCCTGCAAAATCAAACGATCCCTTTGTCCGGTAAGAAAAAGGCTTTGGTGAAAGGGTTTCATCCTGTGCAAGTGGGGGAAAGCAACCCCGGAAAAGCGAGGGTGGGGAAGAGGAGAAAGTCCGCAAACATTTTAAAGAGGGAAGGGAATACGTACAGCGATCCGCGGTCCGGGTGCCTTGGAGGCGAAGGAGGCTGTGCCGCAGCTGGACGGAGCAGGAGCGGATGCGGCCAGGCAGGGATCGAGCAGGCGAGTGGATCCCAGGCGCCGGCGCCGCCCCGCTTTTAAAGAGCCGCTTTCCTCTATTTCCCCCCCGGAGGGCAGCGGCGGATCCCTCCCCTTTCACGCCCGGGCAGTGGGAGGGAAAAGTGGGGCCCGGGGGCGGGAGGATGGCGAAGATCTGGCCGGGAGGAGCGAAAAAGGAAGGCGGCGATCGAGCTAGGAGATCTCGTGCTGCGGAAGAGCCAAGGAAGAATCCGCCGACATGTTTGGGAGTTTGCAGGATGGATGGATGAATGAATGAAAGCGGGATACTGGGAAAGCAGTACTGGGATGGCTGGAAAAGAGCGAGAGAACTGGAACAAATCCGCAGGGGGGCGAAGGATCCCTGGATCTCGGAAGGAGGAAAAGCAGAAGCCCATGCAAGGGATCGGGGACGAAAGGAGGAGGCAGTGAGGGGAAATGAGATTTATTTTTGGAGCCTGGAGGTATTTGGAGGCGGCCGAGGAGAGCAGCTCCTACCGGAGAGAAGAGGCGGGGAGATTTATGGGGAAGCATAAAATGCGGATGGGAATCGTTTGGGAGAGCGAGGTGTCCTCAAGGATCTTGAGGGGACCGAGCGGCGTCTCTTATTCCGCCTCTCGCTTCCGCCTCCTTCCTCCGGCGAAGGTGCTGATATTTTTATTATTGAAATTAAAACCCCGCCCATTTGGCTAGGTTTCCCCAGTCACGCTGGGCTGAGGCCCCCAAGCCGGCCTCTACCTTCTCCCCCAGCGAAGAGGCCCAAGAAAACGCTGCTGCCCGAGGCCTAGTCGCCTCTGGCTTCCCGCGCTAAGGGAAGCGGGCTGGGTGTGGCGTCAGGCAAGGCCTCCGGGGCCGCTTCGGCCTTGCTGCTGCCGCTGCCGCCCCGGAGTTCGGCCTCAAATCCTCGCTGCACCCCCAGGCGAGCGCCCTGAAGCGGCCGCGACTACGGGAAGCGCTTACGCGGCCCATCTTCCTAGCCCCGTCGCCTCAGCGACGTGGCTTTTCCCAGGCCTGGCCAGGGTTTACCTCACGCGCTCTCCGTCTCCGGACGGCCGAGCGAGCGAGCGCCTCGGTTCCTCCGTCCAGACAGGCCGCGTTTGAGGGGAAAATAAAGCATTTGGGGCGGGGGGGGGAGGAAGCCATCTGCGGCCGCCACTCGCTTTTATTTTATTTTAATTTTTTTATGGAGGCTTTTATTAGGTGTTGCTTAGGGAAGCGGGATACGCAGCGACTTTTTGATAAAAGAGGCTGGGGCCGGAGTGCCTTGACCACCACATCTCTCTCTTCACTGGGAATTGGTAGTTCCGTGAGGGGAGCCTCACCCCAGTTAGGAGCACCCCTGGCAAACTACAGCTCCCAGAATTCTTAGCGTGCGAGAGGCGGGGCGGGGAGTGGCTTTGAATATGCGGCGTGAATAGGGTGCGATTCGGTGGTTCTCCAAAGGCGCGCCAGGAGAGGATGGCAATGCTGGCGGGAAGACTAAAGGATCATCAGAGACTTTAAACATTTCGGCACGGTATTTTATAGTAGCAAAAAAATTGGAAATATTGGAAATATACAAATGTAATGGAGAGTTCACGCCTAACTTGAAGAGGCATACATTTGTGGGATGGGATGTGTGTGTCTTAACTTTATTTATAAACCTGTTTATTATATATATTGAGTTTTCATTTTGCTACATAACCAATTAAACATTTTACAAACTGAAACATCCAGTGACTTTGCTTCTCCTTCCATGGTTCCCTGTATATTTTACTATGACCATTCAAATCAATTTTCAAACTTTTACATCAGTTACTATTTACTCTGTTGGATTTATTTTAATGCTGCCAGCGTTTTCAGCTGTCTACAATTATTTTCCATATATTCAATAAATATTTTCCACTCTTCTTTGAGTATATGTTCTTCTTGCTCTCTTAATCTGTGGGTTAAACGTGCAAGTTCTGCATATTCTAACATCTTTAAGTTGCCAGTCCTCTTTTTGGGCCAACAATACATGGGCTGCTGTTGTTGCATACATAAATAAACTACTGGCACCTGGGAATTTCTACTTGGGTTATTCCCAACAAAAAGGACTGGGTTTTTGGGGAAGCTAAATTTAAACATTTTTTTCAGTTCATCATAAATAATTTCCCAATACTCTTTCACCTTTCTGCATGTCCACCACATATGAAAAAAGGTACCTCCCATTCCTTTACATTTCCAACACGTATACATCTTAGCCAACCTACTGAGAGTTAAATACCATCTAGGAATCATTTTCAAATGCAGTGGTACCTTGGTAGTTGAATGGTTTGGCTCCTGAATGCCGCAAACCTGGAAGTGAGTGTTCTGGTTTGCAAATGTTTTTCTGAATCCAAACGTCTGACATGGCTTCTGATTGAGTACAGGAAGCTCCTACAGCCAATCGGAAGCCGCACCTTGGTTTTTGAACCATTTCAGGAGTCGGAACGGACTTCCGGAATGGATTAAATTCGGGAACTAAGGTACCACTATAGTTCTCTTTCAGAGAATAACACACAGTAAATTTCATATCACTTTTCCAAAGTTTCTACCAGAGGTCCAGTTCTATATTGTGTCCTGTATCTACATTATTGCCCAGTGTGTTATTGGATGCTTTAACTAGCTTGTCTTTTGTTTCCCATTCTAACAAGAAATGATACATTTTAGACTGATGTTTATCCTTATTTTTTAACAGTTCTTTTTAAAATTGTGATCTTTGGTCCAAAACTAAAAATCATGGCAACATAAAAATGTAAATGGGGCAGCCAAGAGAAAAAGAATGGAGGAGGGAGCTGTAAAAAAACAAAACAAAACCTAAGTTAAAAGAGTCGACTAGATAAATTGTTACTTCTCTCCGAAACTGATCATGTATAAAATCCACACATTCACAGAGGGTAACTAATGGTTACTATTTATTTAGATCATTTTAAAAAGTGCATAGTACAAGCAAAAACCTTAGTTTAAAAACTGCAAATTCCCAAATGGCACAGATACGATTTTTGTCTGGCATGATTCAAACAATTTTAAAGCCTCCCAATCTAAACTATAAAAACACAAGTCACATTATTACTCACGTCTGCATCAGAAAATTAAGGCTAAGTGAACTGCTGATATTCTATAAGCACATGTGAATCTAGGGTCAATGAAGATTTATGTGATCAGGATTTCCCTTTGTTTTGAAGCAAGTTAATAGGAGCTGTAGGATGGGATTTGATCAGGGCCGCAGTGTAGAATATATGGGGGTATAGCCCTCTTCTCCCATGGTAGTCTTACAATTAAAACTCCCTCCCTGAAGCTGTTTAGCAGGTGGTGGTGACTTTCATTAGGAAACACCATTAGAAAAGGAGGTGATCCTGTCCTCAGTACCATGGTCCTAATCCCAATCTCTTCCCTACTCCCCTGCCCTGTGTGGCTACTATTAACTTTTTTTTAAGTGTGAGAAAGCCTGATGCCATGTCTAGCTTGTGCATTCAAAGCATGTGTGTGTGTGTTAACTAAAGCATAAACTGCAAGCCTGCTTTCTCTTTCCCGTCAAGCAGGCTGTGCAGTGTCTCTCCATCTGATCACTAAACCCTTAATGCAAAGAACAAGTTCTAAGAATGAGGTCCTTCATGAGAAGTGAATCTGGTAAGGAGGCACTAAAGGACACCTTGCTTTCCTCAACCACCACCAGTGTAAGTGTATTGGAAAAGGAGGGAGAATGCAGTTTGGGCCTCTCAGCAGAATATTTCCATTTCCCCTACTACACTGGACTAGATGTTGGTTGACAGCCCCTATTTCCCCACCATCCCTCCATCTGAAATCTTAAAGCAGAGGTTTCAAACTGTTCTGGCAATCCTCGAGTGCAAGGGTGCACAAACATGTCTGGAAGTTAGCTTCCAATGCCTAGCTGTACTATAGCATGCCGATCCATGCAGACCAAAAGCAACAGGTCCATCATAGACAAAGCTAAATGTAATGAACACCACCACAATTTTTTTTAACATTATTTGAATCTTCTGCAACACAGTTTTGCTGCAAGTTAAGCAATCTGGAACAGCTTCTCTGATGCTCAAAAGACTGTCTTAAAGTGCAGTACGGATTGTTCCACTTGCTCCTAAGTTAGCAAGAATGTTAATAATCATACGTTGTCTGGGGTGGGTGGAAAAAAATTGCTAGTAGCCCCCCCACCCCTGTAAACAAAAAAACTGACCATGGTACAATTTAGGACCCTTATTAAGGCACATTTATTCTACTGTAGAAGTGTAAATCACAATGAGATTGGTTTAAATTTGCCATGGCTTTTCCCATAACAAGATAAAAGGAGACAAGAAGGGCCATAACTCAGTGTTGAAGCATCTGCTTTGCATGCAGAAGGTTCTAGACAAATCCTTGGCATTTCCAAGTAGAAGAAGAGTTTGGATTTGATATCCTGCTTTATCACTACCCTAAGGAGTCTCAAAGTGGCTAACATTCTCATTTCCCTTCCTCCCCCACAACAAACACTCTGTGAGGTGAGTGAGGCTGAGAGACTTCAGAGAAGTGTAAGTAGCCCAAGGTCACCCAGCAGCTGCATGTGGAGGAGTGGGGAATCGAACCCGGTTCACCAGATTGCGAGTCCACTGCTCTTAACCACTACACCATACTGGGAACGTCTCCTGGGAGTGTCACTGCCAGTCAGTGTAGACAACAGCGAGGAAGATAGACCAATCCAGTATAAGGCATCTTCCTCAAAAATATTTTTGTTCGAGATCCATATTTTAGGGGTCACTGATGCAAATTTAGTATAGGACCAAAGAAATGTTTTGTTTGTAGAGTTAGGCCATTATTGCTGCATTGCTAGGGGTTGCACTAGAATGATGGTCCCTTCCAACTCTACGATTCTGTAAATTATTGCAAGCTATTTTGCTGCAATATTGCTAAAAAATTGTTAGTAAGAAGCTTCATAGCCAATCTAAAACAAAAGGGTTCTTTTTGTTCTCTGATGGAAGAAAAACAGGCAGAGTTGTTTTGCTTCACTCCCAGCTGCAGTCTTAGGAACACTTACTCAGATGCAAGCCCCACTGAACATAATAGGACTTCCAAGTAAACATGCAGAGGACTGAACAGCATAATGTTCTTAAATTACTTATTGCATATGTATTTTCCTTTCCAGTAGTTAAACTGGAATTGCGAGTACATGCATACCAAATCATCTAAGCCATCTTATATTTTCCTGTTGGTCATTCCAAGAATAAAGTAAAGTAATTGAGAATGCGTAAGAAAAATGCAAATTACAATTGCTACATTTCATTTCTGGCAACCATAAATTATGTCTCATTGAAAAGTCTGTTCAAAGAAGCCAAATTTGAGGATGCTTTCAGCATTAAAGCTGTTCTACACATTGCATACTGAGATAGCAGAATTCTGGGCTGTACACTTGAGACTGCAGGTGGGAGGCGCATGCTTTTGAACGCTTCTGCACCTAGGAAGGGGATCTCTGCAAGATGTAAACTATTCCATCAGACACAAAGGCTTCATGAGGCCTTCTCTAATGCAATAGTTTATTTGAAGCAGGAAAGGTTTTAGCATTCATAAGTATGACACCTTCCACACATCTGCAACTGCAAGTGGTACAGTCCAGAATTTTATCACCTCAGCTTACCACTTTAGTTTCTGTGGTATACAGAATATCTCTTGCTGGGGATTTAAGCAACACTTAAGATGTCTCTTAAGATGTCTTAGGGTATGCCCACAAGTGATCCTGAAGACTCCTTTTTGTCTTCCGCACACTCTAAGGGAAAGCTAAACATAAAGAATGTAATTCATTATGCATAAAACATTTTAAATCCAAATGGCAGTCCTTAAAACTACGTTTAATATTTGCAAGCAATCTGTTCTATTTCTGTGAACATTTGGTGTCTTTACATTACTGCTTGCTGATTCCATCCATAAAAAAATGGCAGCTGGACTCTTGCCTTAGAGGCACAGCTTTGGCATGCTGTTTCTAAGAATATGAAAATGTTAACGTCTGAAAATAAATAATGCAGATTGGAGTGATGCAGCAAGGATAAATCTAGTTCTATAGACTTCAAAATAGAATAAGATTGTTGTATTTGGTCACTGTTTCCCCCCCAGTATTTGAGTAAGATGTATTGAGGTGTTCTGATCTACAGTTCCACAAACAGTCCAATATGCATAGACTGCTTCCTTCTTTCAAAGGCTTCTAACAACTTCAATGACAGGAGAAATCCTTACAAATGCATCATTTTTACCTACATACACCATGCTGCTGCCCTGCCACTGAACTGAATGGGAAACCTTTACAATCCAGAGCAGCTTCATGTGCACATTGGAGCCCTACATTTACAGAAAATAACTGGATATAGGTAGCTGTGGACTGTAATATCCACTACAGAGAAGTATACAGGTAACTATTTTTATTATAGTATTTGTAAATATTCCTAGTTTCAAATGTAACATTTAGTTATGCACTCTTTAGTTATCTTAATACAATACTAAATTTATTTGCTTGCTTCCAATAAATACATTTAATTTGGCCTTATTTTAGAGGATTTACTTTGGACAACACTAACACAGATATAAATAGTAGACAGAATCCCTGTGAAACAATTCTGGTTCGCAGGCACAGAGTAAATCCAAAGTTGTATTGATGAGATACAATTTGGGTTTTTCTAAATTGGGGAGGCTAACGTGTGGCCAGCTGGATGTTGCCAGACAATAATTTACACCATCCCTGACCGTTGGCCATGCTGATTGGAAATGACGGGAGTTTTAGTCCAGCAATATTAAGAGGAGCACAGATTAGCCACCCCTGTTCTAAAACAACTCTATAGATAATGGCACATTCAATGGGAACTTTTGTGCAGTTCCCTCCACCCCATAAATGTACATAGATCACGGAGACATTATTGGTGGACTGCAGGAAAAGAACAATTTGTTTGAAAAATGACAACTAGGCTTTAATTTTCTTTCGGATATTATTGCAAAGTGCAATGCCTAGAGTCCAATGAACATCAGCAAAAATGCCACATATGTTAACTTATTCAAATATAACAGGAGGGGGTGCAAAACAATTTTAAATGTATGGAGCAGAACTGTATTGTGTGCGACATAGAGAAGTATTCTGGTCACGTTCGTTCTTTTGGTCGTGCAAGGTTACAGTCGCTGAGACCTTCCTCCAGTAAGGTCTAGTCCACAGGTGGAGCTGGTGGTTCTTGCCCCTGTGTGTCAAGAAAACACTGATTTATATATTTTAATTTCATATAGCAGCCTGGTTTTCAAGACAGACATTCTATGTAAAGGGGCATGACATAATACAAATTAAAACATAGGCAATAAAATATAAAGCATCTACTTAAAACTACTGAAAGCTAGCGCAAATAACCCAATGTAACTTAAAACACATACATAACCAGAACTCAGCGCTAGTTCTACTGCTTGCAAGTTACTCACTGAAGGCCATGACAAAAAGATGGGTCTTCAAGGCCCATTTAAAAGTATCAAGGGATGAAGCTTTCCTCATGTCACATGGGACTGAATTCCACAACAGCAGGCCACCACCAAAACGTCCCTGTTCTATGGGCCCGCCATTAGAGCAATAGGAATGTGTACAAAAGAGAAGAAAGATTAGAACAGAAGAAAGAAATGTGTATAAGATAAGATGTCCATTTCAAGATTCGCCGTACACCTTTTTGAGTTTGTTTCCATTAGGGAATGCAATGGCAGAACCAGGAGTGCCAAGGACAGACAGAACTCTAGCTGAGTGAGCTACTTAGAACTGGAAGTATTCAGAGATGTCTTCAGGCCTGGCAGTGAATAGAGATCCCCATATCACTCCCTTTGATAGACCAAGAAGATGCTTCCAGAGTGACCACAAAATTTATTAGAACCAGGAAGTGGGCATCTGTCATTGTCTAGTTAGCAGGGCAGACCCTCCTGCGCTGAAGGCTAGTAGTCTTAGTGTCAGCTTATCCCTGGCTCGGTTCCATGCAAAACCGTCCCAAGTTCCAGCCTGATCCTGATACCAGCTACAACAGGGAATCTTCAATACTCTCTCTTAAACCCCCCCCCAAAAAACAATATACACAGACCTCTTTCTGTTCCCTTTCCTTCCTCTACACAAGGGTGACCGATCTTGCGCATTAAGTGCTAGAAGTATAACAAACATGGGGAAATTGTTC
Source organism: Podarcis erhardii (assembly GCF_964252035.2). Lineage (NCBI taxonomy): Eukaryota > Metazoa > Chordata > Lepidosauria > Squamata > Lacertidae > Podarcis > Podarcis erhardii. The sequence continues at coordinate 19,365,102 of NC_138512.1, forward strand.
AAAAGGTTTTATAAATCTGTCGTGCGTGAAGTCTGTGCAGTATTAGTGTGTTGTGCGGGATGAAAGGGGAGAGCATTTGCTGTGTGTAACAACATTACAGATTTCCATTGGTTGAAACCACTGCTTTAAGGTACTTTTTATTTAGGACTGTACCAGATCACAACATGAACGGTTTTGTAAACAGGAAAGCAACGTCAGAATGGATGAGAAGAATGCATTACTGGCACAGTGTAGCGCAATCTGCTAAAAGTTACATATGAATTGCATTTGTGTCTTGGTTTTTCTTTGAGAAACTCAGGCTTCTGCATCACATATTCCCCTCTCCCTGCCTCGTCGTTTGACATTATGTAGGGAGGTTAACTAAAACGTCGGAATACTCACATTATGTGGGCTGGATGGTTTTTCAGCTGTAAAAGGTCTTCTTAGGTTAGCAGGTCTCATCAAGAACAGTACCAGTGCCAGAACCAGCCAGCCCACCATTATCATTGTCACGCTGATGTCATTATCAGCAGATGGATTGGGTCCTGGCACTGGAAGGAAAAGAACACATGAATTAAGCAGAGTGAAGAATTTCAAGTCACTTTTTAAAATTAACTACAATTAAGGGGACCCAGATGGGGATTACGCAGCATTTTGGGAGAAACAAGAGGGTCAAGATAAGGTAGAATCTCAGGCTCAACAGACAAGTTCAGCTCTTGAAGGGCTAACTGGCTTGGAAAGAGAAAAGTAGCTCCACCTCCTGAGTCACTGAACAAACACGGTCCCCTGTGAGTCACTGTTAAGCCTTAACCTCAAGAAATAGATGACTATTTCTTAAACACTGTCTGCTTCTTTTCCACTTCAACTTTAATCGCTTTTAAACTGATCACAGGGGTAGTTATTTCATCTGTACTCATCTCTGAAAGTTTATGGTGTCATCTGACAACTTTCCAACCGATGGGTGCTCTCAGCATTCTCACTTCCATATTTATTTTCTTCCCTCTGTGTCTTTTACTCGCTGGTCAACAAGGGTCCCTAACATTAGCACAATTTTTGAAAATGTAAAGAGCGAATAATTGCTGATTGTTACCAAGAAGCCGTCATCTACCCACTGACCAATATAAATTTTGTAGTGGCGGTAAAAGGCTGAAGCTATTGAGGCCTCCACACTATATCCTCCTCCTGATGGATATAGTCACACATGCAGAACACACACATTTATGCAAAGATACAAATACAGTGGAACCTCTACTCATGACCACAATCCATTCCGGAGGCCCGTCCTTACGGCAAAATAGGTCTCTGGTAGAAGCGCCATTGTCCGCAGGCACATTTGGCGGCAGCCCGCTTCTGTGCATGTGCAGATGGCAGCAGCCGCTTCTGCATGTGTGTGAATCACGGCAAACCTGGTGTTTACTTCCGGGTTTGCCGTGGTCATGACTTGGAACAGGCCTAAGTAGAGCGGGACGTAAGTAGAGGCTCTATTGTAGTCTAATATGTTTATTATTTAATAAAGTTACTACCAAATTGATTAAATCCACAGCAGCAGTGCCTCAGTGGTGCAAAGTGCCTTCCATCAGGTTTGGATAGGGATAGCCTAACTACTGTTGTCTATGCTCTGGTAACCTGTAGGTTAGATTACATTATACATAGGGCTGCCTCTGAAGCTGGTTCGGAAACTTGCTAGTTCAGAAATGGGCAGCCAGGTTGCACACCAGGACCAGACAGTTTGAGCATATTACACCGATCCTGGCCCAACGGCACTGGCTGTCAATTATGGCCCAATTCAAAATACTGGTTTTGATCTATAAAGCCCTAAACAGCTCAGGACCGCAATACTTCCAGAGCCACCTCTCCCCATATGAACCTACCCAGACCCTGTGATGATCATCTGAGGCTCTTATTCATGTGCTGCTTCAATGAGAGGTCTGGAGGGTGGCAACACAAGAACAGGCCTTTTCTGCAATGGCTCCTCATTTGTGGAATGCTCTCCCCAGGGAGACTCGCCTGGCACCTTCATTATACACCTTTAGGCGCCAGGCAAAAACATTCCTCTTCAACCAGGCCTTTGGCCGATGAACATCCCATATCCTTTTAAATGTGTTCACAAGGGGGTGGTTATTGGTTTGCTTTGTTCTTGTTTTTATTATGTATTTTGTGATTTTACACTGTGAACTGCCCTGAGATCTTTGGACGAAGGGTGCTATAGAAATTTAATGAATAAATAAAAATAATATAAAAACGGGAGGATTGCTCAGCCATGATTACTGAGCAAGGGATGCCTCCACTCAGTCCAAACCTCCCACAGTCTGGCTTGATAAACAGTTTGGCTTGCTCTGTTAATCTTGCAGCAGTACAGAAAACTAATTCGGCTCAGAGCTTGGTGCCAGAAGAGTGCTGCCATAAGAAGCTAAAGAACATTGAAGGCAGCAGTATCATGTAGTCTCAGTTCTCAGAAAGGAAAGCTGATAAGCACCCGGCTTTTCTTCTGTAGTCCACAAAACAATATCCCCCTAAACTTCTGGAGGCCTCATTTCACTCATCATTTTGGCAGCAACTGATGCGACCAGGCCTGTGAGAGACAAAAGCTAGATATCTGGGCTGCTGTGGAGTTTTAAATCCATCAAATATCTTACAGATAAGCTGACCACCTCTTTAAGAAGCTGTTCTCTTCAAGGCAACACTTGAAGCTCCTCTTTCCAGGGCTCATCAGTTATCTGCATATCTGCCAAAGGAATCTCCTGTATGACATCCCTCTCAACATCAAACTGCGAAAGAGACCTTCAGCTTCCTTGGGCAAAGGTTATTAGCAGTGTCCTTGGGGCTGGGGCAGAGAGGGAAGGCCTAGCAGGAAATATGCTCAGAGTTGGAAGCAATTAAAATGATAGATTTTTAAAACCTCAGGAGTAAGGTTTCTTCCTCCTCCTGTGACATAGCTCTGTTCAATATACACCAAGCCTCTGACTACCCACTCCTTTCCTCAATGTATTGCAATAATACATATTTAAAAATGTAATCAAACTAAAGAGAAAACAGTTAATACTTAATAATTATATAGCATATTGTAAGAATTGCCAAGGTATAGGAAAAGCTTGAAACGTTTGTGGCATGCTTAAACATTTTCGTAAATTATCTTTACAACAGCTTTCAAAGTATGGCTGAAAGAGGACAGGATATTGTTCATGCAGCAGATGAGAACTCTGAGCTAGAAGCTTGCTGAAGGCCATCTAATAAGTTCACGGCTAAACTGATATTTGGACTGGGGACTATTTGTTCCCAGCTCACATCATGATGATAACCACAATCTTATGCAGAGGTTTTGCCAACAGGGCAGAGAGGAAGGGCCCTATCCTTGTGCTGTAAATTAGGGATGGGGAATCTTTATGCTGCTGAGCATGGGTAGGCAAACTGAGGCCCGGGGGCCAGATCCGGCCCAATCACCTTCTAAATCCAGCCCACAGATGGTCCAGGAATCAGCGTGTTTTTACATGAGTAGAATGTGTCCTTTTATTTAAAATGCATCTCTGGGTTATTTGTGGGGCATAGCAATTCATTCATTATTATGTTTTCCAAAATATAGTCTGGCCCCCCACAAGGTCTGAGGGACAGTGGACCAGCCCCCTGCTGAAAAAGTTTGCTGACCCCTGCTGAGAGGGTCGGATTCCCTCAGGGGTAGTCTCATGTGGGACACATGTCAATGCTGGACAGAGGAGGGCTGATGAGGGGCAGGAACAAAGTTTTATGTATTAAATAATCCAGAACAAAGACTGCCCTTCTTCAGCTTGCGTCATGGCTAGCTCAGATTAGAAATCCTATGCAGGTCTACTCAGATGTAAGCCCTGAGCTAGGTTTGATGGGGTTATTTTCTGGACAGCAATTCCATTCTGACTTTAGTGAGCTATATACGTACACACCCAATTCATTTTCATCAAATAAAATTCTGCCCTTTCTGAAACTATATAGAAAGAGGGAAAGCACAATTTTGAAAGCTAAGAGAAGGAGGAAACAAACAAACAAACAAAAAAAAAAAGGGAAGAAACTGATAGAATGGAGAAATTGAGAAGCTACAGCAAATGTTGGAGGGCACACAAAATTAGCTGCAGGGGTGGGGGGGAATTACACGTTGCACTTGGGCCCCAGGTTGCTCTCCACTGTGTTACAAAGGGAGAAGCAACACGCCTTGGTGATAAGACAGAATAAAAGTATGGTCTGAAGAAACAGAAGACCACCAACTTGTTTTAAGCTAAGCCAGTTTGAAGAGTGGTCAGTGCCAAAAAGGTAAGATAAAATATCCCTGGATAGTTAAGTCCAGTCAAAGGTGACTATGGGGTTGCAACACTCATCTCATTTTCAGGCCGAGGGAGCCAGTGTTTGAGCCAATCAAAGCTGACAGAGACAACAACAGAATTAGCTGCCTCCAGAAGGGCTACTCTGTCTCTACGTCAAGTTTCTGCTTTGGCAAGGTTTTTTCCCAGTCTTTATGGGCATAACAGTGTCATTAAACACCAATTTTACTTGCAAAAATACCATTTTTTAAGTTTTTAAGTTCAGGAAGCACTGCTAGCCTATATTATCTCAAAGCAAATGAGTGCTGTTTCACTTTGTCTGGATGCAAAGACCAAACCCAAGAGTTTCACACTTCCACAGAAAGACTCCAAATGTGCAAAATTCAGGGAGTTCCCCTCTCAAGTCATCGTTTTCATAATGATTCATTCATCTGCAGCAATGGAACAGACGTCAGACTGACTTCAGCAGAGCCCCTGCCCTCCTGCTTCCCAAACTAAACCCCACCCAAAGTTCCAGCCTTTACTGCTGTAATCATTGGCCAAAAGGGTTTGTTTGTATAAGCTGGGTCTCAGACAGGAAGCAAAATAATCATAGGCTCCCAAACCACTTGCTGCACTCCTCCAGCTCTTCATTCCTATCAGCAGATGTGACTAAGGGAAAACAACACAGCAGATGTCATAATTCCCTGCCAATTCGAGCTAAGCCCCCTCACCTCAAATCTAGAAATAAGCTTATTATTCCACTAGGCATTTGGTCTTTTCAGTTGATATTGGGTGTGTGTGGAAAGTGTCTGCAATTTTTTATCCGCTGTTCCCATCTTCTTTTAAACTGTTTTGAGTATGTTTCCCTGGTCCCCCCCTTTAATTCTAATATGTAAGCCACCATGAGCATTTTATATAAGAACAGAAACCGGGTGTGTGTGAAGTTCCTAAATGAATTGTGTGTGCCAGAATCTATAAATTCTATATGCAAGCCACCTCGAGGGTTTCATATAAGACAGAAATTCAGGATATAAAGTTCCCAAAGTCATTTGTGTGCCAGGATCTACGCTCTCCAGAGCTCTGCTTAGGGAACCTACGATCTTCCAGATGCTGTCGGACTCTGATTTTCATAAGTCGAGACAGCTTGGCCAATCAGGAATGATGGGAATTGGAGTCTGACAACATCTGGAGTTCCTCATTTCCGGTTTAAGAGAAGGCTGGGGGGAGGGCACAAAATAAATACAGAAGAAAGCTAGTGACAGGGAATCTGGAGATGAAACTGAGAATCTAAGGGAGCAAGTCAAAATGTAGTCTAGTGAGCCATTCCCTGTTGACTACAGGCCCCCAGCATAGCTGTCAACTTTCAGATTTGAAAATAAGGGATCAGCAGCATCAAAAATAAGGGATGAGCAGCCTCACCTGTCCCGGGGAGCCTCGAAAATAAGGGATCAGCAGCCTCACCTGTCCCAGGGACAGTCTATGGGATATCTAACAATCTGGGATAGCAGCGGGAAACGGCGCTGGAATAAGCAAATTTCCCGCAAAAAAAGGGAAGGTTGACAGCTATGGCCCCCAGACGTCAAAGATACCATAGGCGTACAACGTCTGCCCTTGCAATTGGCTGGCAAGCAGCATGAAACTTCTGAGTTGGCTAAGCCTGGTGCAAATATTGGCAGCCAGGCCTTCTGCCTTGCCTGCTATGCAAAGCAGTGTATTCCTTAGTGCTGCACTTGAGGTTCCAGCATTTAGATAGCTGGCCATGCAGTTAACTCGTTAACTCTCCAGGTCTGGATACTCATAGCCTCTTACTGGCCCCAACACACTATGTAAAAATTCCAAACATGCTCTTACTCACAGCTGATTCTCACTGTATTTTTATATCGCTCTTAAACATCCAATCACTGCCAACTCCCTCCCCCTTTTTTTTCAAGAGTGTAGAAAAGTTGGAAAATAAGACTGTAGTGTGCAATCCGGCATGATGAATCATGAACCTGGGTCTTTATCAGTGTACATTAGTACCTAGCTGGAACGGTTATGCATTCCAAAACTGGAAGATCAACTTCCAACTAAGAAAAAAAACTTCCTTTGGTTCAAATTACCTATACTACAAGGTATACAATGGCACAATTCTTTCTGAATTATCTAGGCCTTTTTCTGTTTGGATCAAAATGCATGCCCCTGAAATTTCTCAAAATGCTGTTTTGATATCCTAATCTGATGATACTTTTCACAGAGCAACACCCACCCCTAGCCCTCAGCCATGCATTGTCCCGTCCCACCCCCCACATTTTCTATTTTAGAAAACAAACCACTTTTAAGTTTTATTACAACTAAGGTATATAAAAAGTTGTGAACTAAATAAAGTAAAATACAGTTGCAGAGATAACAATCTAAAGCAGAAGTCCTAAGCAGGGAGGAAGGGCTTCTGAATCCTTTCTTATCCAGTGGTTATTCCATTTATAAAAAAAACACCTCCTCCCAAATTGCAGCAAGAAAGCAGATGGGAACATTTTAAATGGGAGGGGGATCAGAGAGAAAACCTAAGAAGTATCTCCCTGCTTCTGTGAAGTTCTCCCACTTTAGAGTGCAACAATCCCAGTGGTATTTTGTGAAAAGAAAAAAAAAAGGTTAAAAGGTGAAATATGAAACTCAGTCTAATGCACATTTAGCCCTCAGACATAATCTCTTCCTTTGCATCTATTCCTTAACACTAATTATTTTAGCCCTGAAATTAGCAGGAGGGTCACTTCCACTTGCCATTTCCATTGATGATAGCAGCTTGTTATATGGGGAACCAGAGTATGGCCTCCTTTGTATTGATGCCCCCCCCCCAAAGCTTAGACCCACAGAAAGCTTTCTGATCTACATGGGATTTTGTCGCATGATGAAGATGGCATGCTTAGATTTATTCTGTCCAACTATCTTCCTGTATTTTGTAATGCTTGTGGCTGTTGTTTTATTGGTGTTTAAATTGTACTATTATTAATTTTTGGATATATTTCTGTTGATATATATAAAAACAGCTGTTGAGTTGCTTTGTGCTGGAAAGCAATATACAAAAGCGTTTAAAAATATACATGCAAGATTTCCCTATTACTCACGTTCCTGAAGGCATTCCGTGTCTGTGCAGTAGGATTGGGATTGCCGTAACTGAAATGAAGAAAACAGAAACTTGCTTAGAGAAAAAAGAGACTTCATCCGTTCTAAGATTTGTGGGTGAGTCTTCAGAATTTCTGAAATCAAATGAACTTTGGAGAGTCAAGTGCAAAGTCTTGGAAGTTAACTGTTGTTAACTACATGGGTTTTACTTTCAAAAATTTACTTGTATATCAAAATTCTTTATTTTTCAGCTTTTCAATAAGTGCTAGAAATTTGGTGATAATCATTGGTTAGAAAAAGTTGTTCCATTTTTTAAAAAAGTAGCCCCTCCCAATACACCGCATCACAGTTGGCTTTTGAAACCAAAACAGTTGGCTGTACAATATGGAGGAGCTGCTATTAAAAAGAATGAAGTGCGGACCAATTCCAAATCTCTAGCCAGATGCAACCTTCTACTGCAGGCTTCCTCATTTAATCTGTTTATTAAATTTTACAAAATACACCATACAAAAGACAGACATATAAAAAAATCAACAACAGGACATACATAAAAGAAAATGACAAAACAAAAGATAATAAACAAAAAATCAAGAATTACAAACACAATGACCTCCATCTGACCCGGTTTGGGTTAGAAACTCTTATAACCTTCTCACAGATTATATTACCATTACTATAGTCCAAACATTGCAAGTATTAAATTCCATCCACTGTGACTTTAGTAATTCCAAAGTTAACTTCAATGTAGCCTAAAAATTTATTCCAATCATTTTTTAATTTACTGTTATTTTGATGCCTAATTCTTTGTGTCAGTCTCGCTAGCTCTATATATTGGAACAGTCTCATCTGCCACTCTTTGATCGTGGGGGTATTAGGCGTTTTCCAGATTTGCGCCAATGAGATCCTGGCCGCAGCTGTAGCGTACTGAAAAAAAATTTCATCCTCTCTTTTGATCTCCTCTCCTACCATACCTAGGAGGAACGCCTCCGGTGTTTTAGGAAAACTTTACTTCAATATTTTTTTTAATTCATCATAGATTTGGTCCCAGAATCCTCTCACCACCTCACAAGTCCACCACATATGGAAGAAGTTTCCCACCTTATTTTTACATCTCCAGCAAGTGCTGCTTCCGGTTTTGTACATCTTCCCCAGTCTTGCCGGGGTGATGTACCAGCGATACATCATTTTTTCTAAGTTTTCTCGGAGGGCAGCACATGCCGTGAACTTCATACCGCTCTTCCATAATTTCTGCCACTTCTCCTGCTCCAGATTATGTCCCAAATCTCTGGCCCATTTAACCATGACCCCCTTAACTTCTTCGTCCTTGGTTTCCCAGGCCAACAATTGCTTAAACATTTTAGAGAGGAGTTTGGTATTACATTCCAGAATTTCAACCTGATATTTCGTTTTTTTTTCGCTCATCCCTTTTTTTTGTGTTCGAGCCACAGTGCATTAATCTGATGATATTGTAACCAACCATTTAACTTTCCCTTCAACTCTTCGTAAGGTCTAATCTTCCAGCTGCAGGCTTCCTCAAACTCGGCCCTCCAGATGTTTTTGGCCTACAACCCCCACAATCCCTAGCTAGCAGGACCAGTGGTCAGGAATAATGGGAATTGTAGTCTCAAAACATCTGGAGGACCAAGTTTGAGGAAGCCTATTCTACTGGATCAGAAAAAGCAGACCTAAGCCAGGTATATGTCCAAATGCACATCTCAGAGCAAATGCGGTCTCACCACACTACATCATTTTCAATGGAATGCTCACTTGGGGACAAACTATATTATATTAAGCATGTTTTTTAAAACACCATGCTGAGCACTGGTGCCTTTAATTTCAAAAGAAAAACAGCTAAACAGGGTCTTGAACCAGATTGGGGCACTGTACCAGTTTCCCTGCCAAAACCTGCCCCTCCCTTCCCATCAGCTGCTGTTTGTCCTTAAAGGTACTGTTCGCAGGAAAACGTCACATCTGTGTACAAGGAGCAGATGTGGGGTGGATTTTTGGCAGGGAAATAGCTAAGGGTCCCATGTGACTATGTTTCCTTCACAACAGAAGCGGCAAGCTTAGACGTGCTTTTTAAAAAGCATGTTTAATGTAGCAATGTAATTTGGCCATGCTACAAAAACACTCAGACGAACAATCTGATGTGTATTCATTTACCCTGCAATCATCCCACACAACTGAAAGGATTATGGGGTGGTGGGTGGACCAAGAAATCCAAGAACGTATGCCATAGGTCAACCCCAACCCCATCCTTTAAATTTTGATGGCGATTCTCCAGGGGGCATTTCCTAAGCACAAGTCCCTCCTCCTTTTTTGTTCCAGTGCTATCAGATGAGTGTTCACCTATGCAATTTGCTTCACTTCCATCTTTTTACAGTGGCCAGCCCTCGATCCCTTCTGCACTGGAGGGATAGGGGAATTAGAGATTTCACACACACAGGATTTTCCCGACTGTATTGAAGCTTTCTCACACCTGTCCTTTCTCCTATTTTAACATCAACCAAAAACACACACTTTACAAGCAGAGAGAGAACGTATCAATAGGTTCAGCTTTGTTTATTGGCAAATGGAAAACTCTCTAATCGCTTCTGCTTTGACTTTGACCTAGCAAGCTCTTTCAATAAGCTTTGCAGAACATGAGTTGTTCCAATGAGGGAGAGCTCTGCACAAGACTGCAGACATTTTGCAGACGTAGATAAGGATAAACTGTACCTAACACATTTTGAAATTTGATTTGAAGGAATCACATGTTTCATTAATTTCAATGGGGCTTGATTGCAGGTGAGCTCCAAGCAGAATGTGTCCAGTGGTTTGTATTTTGTGACATACTACCATACTTATCGGGTAAAAATAGAAACCATGTGAGCATAACTTACTGTGTTTTTTACTTGCACCACCATTCTAAAATGGGCCTATAAACACACACCTTGCAGTGTTGCTTCCCTACCAAAAGAGGGCAATGTTGATGTAGGCAAGGTAGAAAAATAATGGAAAAATATATAGTAGTATTAATAAGATCCCTAGAGATAGCCTTGCCTTTATTATACACATTCTGGAGATAAGGTTATAGGAAATGGGCATCCACAAGAGATAGTTGCCCCCTGGTGAACCTAATTTCCAGCTTCCATTTTTCAAAAAGCAAGTATTTAGACCTCGTAGAACTTGAGATATGATCTCCCCTTAACAGACAGACTGTGTGCCAGTTTCATTTCCCTCCTCAGCAGTTTAAAACAAAATTCATATACAGTAATGTCCCTTCAAAAATGTCCCTCCCTCACATTTGACACAAGATGCAGTATGTTAAGGATTTTGTGTTTCTAGAATTCACACACACACACACATACCCCTACCTCACTGGATTCATTTGCATTAATACCCCCATGACTCCATCCTGAACCTATTTTATCTGATATAGTCTCAACTGACTTTGACGAAGTTGCCGATGACAACTGTTATATCAGGCCTCCAACATTTTGGGGTCTGTGGCCACAGTTGCAATGTGGGCACTGCTGCAAAACGGCTGGCCCGTTTTGGACACAGCAATTCACAAAAACGGCCGCTGTGGGGACGTGGAGAAAGACTGTAGTTACTACTGCAAGAAAACATCCATTTCACAGAAGGAAAACTGATAAGAGGCTAAGAGGCAAAAGACCTTGGCCCTCCAGAAACTTAGCAGAACACATGGCTGGGATATATGAGCCTCAAAACACAAAGCTACTCATTGGAACCTAACACTATTCACAATTAAATTTCCCCTAAATCACCTCTAAATAAAATTAAAACCTCACACATATATGCTCATCCTACCTCTCCCAGGCCACGCCACTAGGCCCCGTAGCCTCCATTTTTTCTTCTTGTTCCCTACCTTTCATTTTAGCTAGGCACAGATGCACATTTCCTGTCTCCTTAGCACTCCTCTAAGTCAACATGCTAATCCTAATTTTTATCTGTCCTCTCTGCTGGACAGAACCGTTCCTTCTCTTCAATGACTGCCTGTTACTGCAACCATCCGTTACTCATGGCAAAGGGAAACTACCAGCCACAGTAGATTGGTTTTGTGATTCCTACCCCCCGTAGGTTAATGGAGCTCGAATTAGTAGGATCCTCGGGTTGCCGAGATCTTGTTTATTGCATTTGCTTATTCAAAGCATTACGGAAAAGCTCTGAGTACAGCTTTTGAATGCCCTCAGGATTGCAATGTAAGAAGACACGATACAAAAGGAAAAAGTGGTGAGTCAGGACGAGGAAAGCGAGCAAATGAGGGCCCCTAATTCTTAAACGTTCAAGGTTCTTATCGTGGCCAGCTTGGATTGAAACAGGATGTTCACTGTTCGAAAAGGCTCCTGAGGAATAAATTCCTAGAAGTGATTGTAACACACCCAAAAGCTGCATTTTCCCAACAGTCAAGTGGATCCCCAGCCTGGTTCCAAGTAAAATGCTGTATTTTCCCTCCCGCGGGGTAAAAAAAATAAAGTCCTTTTTAAACTTAGGTACGAGCCTGTCAATGTTATGGTACTTTTCAATCTTGTTTTAACGATCTCCCACTGAAACAAAGGAGTATTTAAATATGGCTGGATCATTCCTTTATTTTCCCAGTTCTTCTCTTTTATACACACGTTGGATAGTCTCCCATGACACCATTCAATTGCAGAAGTACTTGTATAGCCCTTTAAATAAATCTAAGAAGCAAACCTCCAGCCAATCTACTTTCCCCCTACCCTTAGACAGCACTTTGTTTCCATGGATTTTATCTTGACTAGTTTCCAAGACTGTGCCACTCATCTGTGCCAGAGTGCACATCTCCCCAAAATATTGAGAGGGAAGGGGGAGGGGGAGGGAGAACCCACTCCCAAGGTCTCACCCTTGTTTTTGACAGCACAAGAGAAATCGACAATGCTCAGCTGGAAGGTTTCCCTATCACCTAACAGTGTATCTACCTGTCCATTGTATGGATAATAGATGTAGCCCCTTGAAGGACTTGTGGAAAGACTGCGCTAAGAAAAAATTATGAGATTGGCATGCACTTTGAAAGTCTGCATGAGCAAGGCCTCAAGAAGGCTATTCAGCAGTAGCTATGCAATTGGCTGAAATCCCGATCTGAACGAAAGAAACGTAAAGGCAAATGTCTCTCACCAGATTGATCAGTCTCCTCATGGCATGTTCATGGGAGCAGATACACTCGCAGGGATCAAATCCACCTTCTGCCATGGCTATTCAGATGAAGCTAAAAGCGGTCCTTGATAACGAACACCTAGAAAAGACAAGGGGTTGTGTGTTAGCTACACTTTGTTTTCCCTTTTCTTTTCACACAAAGGTTTACCCATTTTCGTTCAGGCTAGAGTCTAAACTTGAATTGAGGCCAGCAATTGAGTTTGCTGCACCAGGCAAAAGAAGACTCTTTCCCATCACCAGTTTGAGAGGACAGACCAGGGGGAAATGGGGATCACACTCTGAGCGCACCATTAAAAAATTGATGCGCTTTAAATTTGGCGCCTTTTTCTTTCTGAAGATGTCGGCTTCAAAACACTTCTGATAGATATGGGGCACAAGTCCAGCAAAAGCCAGTCATAGCTAAGGAATACTTAAAACCCGTGGAATGGGATCTTTTTGCAATTTAAGTTCCTTGGACCAGAAGGACTTAAAAGCTACAACTAGCTTTACTCTGAAGTGAGTCCAATTTATTTCAATGTAGTTTACCCGTAAAGAAATATGCTTTGTCTGACGTACTTTATCTCATCCCACCGCTCTTTCGTCATGCACGGCCCAAAACTTCCTGACTACAATTCAGATAAAGCCGAGGTCCCATTGAAACCAGAAGAACACGTCACAATTAACTTAAACTTCCAGGGCACTTAATCTCTATTAACCTTGGCTGGACAGGGTGGAGCTGCCTTTTGCAAAATTAACCATTTCATTGCCAGACTCCACAGGGACAAAAATAGTGAGGGGGCAGTTCTACAGCTGTTTCCTTATAATGCCTAGAAAAAGTAGATTTTTCCTTCTATATTCCACCACCACCCCATGCAAATTTAGATATTGCCCCCTGTAATCCAGGTGGGAAGTAGGATGAATAGAAGACACAGAGAAAAATCACACATTCCAGGGGAAATACAGTTTCCCATAATTCAGAGAGGTTCGTTGCAAAGGAAAGACCAGTGAGCATGAGTATTTAGTCCAACCAGGGTGAGGGTTGTAGTTCAGTGGTACAGCATGTTCAGAGACCAGACATAAACCCAACTGGGGGAAAAAGTGTGAGAGGTATTGCATTAAGATAATCAGTGGGTAGGGAAGGGGTCAAGTTCATCCTTGCTGCCAATTCACTTCTGCAAACCTCTTCATTCCTGCATAACTATTAATCAACAAACATACACATTAAGGAAATAATGTGTTTGCTGAAGCAATGTGGCTGGTCTATACTGTATTTGAAAGCCTATGCAAGAAGAGGAAAGAGAAGCCTCCATGTAACTTCTGAAATGTACTGATCACAAGTTCTAATGCTATGTGATATACTTCAGTAACAATAAAATAAATGTGTTAAAGGGCACAGGAGCCATTTTAATGATCTGGTGTGCCTCCAAATTAAAATTCAACTCCTTCTGGACTCCCAGTAGTATATCCTCCTCCTGAGCATTCAGCAAGCAAACGGATTATCACCTGCTTCGTACCAAAGCAATGAGGAAGTTTACAATGAAGTTTACAATCTCTAATAAACATGGGTAGGTAAACGCTCAGTAAGAGGAAGGCAGGTGGGTTTTAATGCATTTTTAATTCTGTGTTTCAAATAAAGTGGCATTTTGCACCTTCTCAATTTAATACCTGTATGATGTGTTAAAAACGATGTGTCAGAAAGCAAACGCTTTCTATTACATACTTTTCCTATTGAGATTCTCCGAGACCAAATCTGGGAAGACCTGGCATGGAGAACCTGTCACCTGCCAGCTGTTGCTACATTACAACTTCTACCATCCCTGAGTATTGTCCGTGCTGGCTCAGACTCACAGGAGTCAAGTTCCACAGCATCTGGAGGACCACAGTTTCCCCCATTCCTCTCTGAGACTCTACAAAGTTGGGCCCAGGATCCACGGCAAACTTCCTATCTGCAGTCTTCTTCTTTGGTGATCACTCGTAGCCGAGTAAGATTGTCTTCCATGAACACGGTCTTAACAGTGAGTCCGTAAGTGACTGTGGAGGCCAATTCTGGATCCACACATCCTTCCACAGTGGGGACATAGGGAGTTGATCATGGTAAGGGTTTGCCAAAGGTCCTCTTAGCTAGTTTCTCCTTTTCATCCAGGGTTCGAGCATCTTCAAAGCCCATGACACCTTGGTAAAGGCTGTTCTCTAATTGGAGTGCTCGCAGGCCAGTGCTTCCCAGTTGCCAGTGTTTATACTACATTTTTAAAGATTTGGCTTGAGACAGTCTTTAAACCTCTTTAAATCTGAAGTACTGGACTAGATGAATTGGCATTCTGGCACAAGCGCACACACAATGTGATACACTAATTGGAATACAACCTACAGCTATGAATGGAAACCCACCAGAGGCTTGATAAACCTTTGCTTGATACCCAAGGTGGGTGGGGAGAGATACATAGCGGACAACAATGCATGGTTTCTGGAGCACATTTACACTTGTTCAATTCAGCTCAGTAGGAGTGGGCTGCTGGCAACGGAGTCTATGAGTCCTATCTTTATAGCTTCTTCATATAGTCCACACTTGGCACTGTTTCCCAACCTCACCAAGCAGATCACATGATAAAACCATTCCTAGACCTTTATCACTCAGGTAGGGGAATCACTGAAAGGTCCTTAATTTTTTTAATTTTTTTTTTAAAAAAACAGATTTAGAAAAGTAAATGTCAACGGAAGGGTTTTGAAAGGAAGTGAAATTCCCCCATCACCACTAAAATGGTGGAACATTAAATCCTGCTTTCAAAAATTGTACAATACAGATTTTTAGATATGATAATGATGTGCCCTGGCACAAGACCTACCAGGTCTCTAATGCACCTCTATTTAATTTATTGGAGACAGGTACAATCCCAGATTACTGGCAAGTTTATGTAAGTCAAATTGGATGAGTTTTTTGATGATATAATGTCTTAGTGACAAGCGTTCATGCAGAAGGAGCACGAGCTGCTATTGCGTTTTGAAGATTTCACGTGGGAGTTCATCTGGAGGCATAATGATGCCATATATTACCCCATATGATGGGGCATCCAGGGTGTGGGTGAGGCAGTTCCCCCTGTGTTGCAAAAAGCACAAGTAAATCATATGACCTTCACAACCCTCAGAAACATTATAAAAGGACAAGAACACTACTTTCTGGTTGTACCTATTTAATGGGTACAGTTCCTGTATTAATTGGTTTCTAGTACTGCAACTCAGATCTTTTACTGGAACCTACCTGCTAGTTACACCTGTTTGACTGGTGTAACACTATACAGGAACAACAGCAAAGTTCAAATTGGGACCAGGGGGGCAGGAGATGTGAAGCAACGTGGCACCCTTTCTATGATGCAGCAATTAAAATGTACAGGTTTACAAAACCAAAATGTCAAAATTGTGCTTTCTGGGTTGCACGAAAATGTACAAATTTAAAAGAGCCTTTTGTAAAGTCACCCATTTCAAAGGTTAATTTTGTGATAAATACCAATATTAGCAATGGGTGTGATTCAGTTCATGTCACTGGCTCACTACTGTACTCTTACATTGAGTTTACTTACAGAAAAATTGTTTACTTAATCTTTATTATATTTTTAGCTGCCATATGTTAATGCCCAGGTGACATATGGTAAAAATAGTTAGAAGCAATCCACGTCATCAGTACAAGTATTAATAAGTAAAATGGACTTCAATTTGTGCAATGGAACTTTACCTTCCTTTTCTCTACACTGCAGACCTCTGCACACCTCCAAAATCTGCTATAGCCCCCAATCCTCAGGCGCAGGTTTTGAGCTGAAAGGAAAAAGAAGGTGAAGTCCCACTGCAGAAGTCTGTTCTATTTCCACCGAGTCTGCATTGGATACAACCCTATATCTGTTTTATTTACTAATTGGTAAATACAGTATTAAGGGATGCGGGTGGCTCTGTGGGTTAAACCAGAGAGCCTAGGACTTGCCGATCAGAAGGTCGGCGGTTCGAATCCCCGCGACGGATGAGCTCCCGTTGTTGTGTCCCTGCTGCCAACCTAGCAGTTCAAAAGCACGTCAAAGTGCAAGTAGATAAATAGGTACTGCTCTGGCAGGAAGGTAAACGCCATTTCCGTGCGCTGCTCTGGTTCGCCAGAAGCAGCTTAGTCATGCTGGCCGCATGACCCGAAAGCTGTACACCAGCTTCCTCGGCCAGTAAAGTGAGATGAGCGCCGCAACCCCAGAGTCAACCACAACTGGACCTAATGGTCAGGGGTCCCTTTACCTTTAAATACAGTATAATTAACTAAAAATGCTAGTCTAGCAATTGTTAAGCTATGGGGTTCTTTAAAAAATATCCCGTAAGTAAATATTTCTTTGCACAAGTTTGTCATTTTTATAGGCCAATTCACAAAAACCTGTCAGACGAGTTGGTGGCATTTTGAGAAATGCCCAGTTCCACGTCTCACTCTGACAATTTGCTCATTTTGAGTGGCTGCTGAAGCGTGCACAAATCTGAAGCTCCCACCACATTACCAGTAAATCACTGAAGTTTCAAATGCAAATGGACAATAACCAAGGCAAGCCCGGTATCCTATATATTTACTAGCTTGCACTGTGCAATCATAAATAGATTCCTAAATGCCATGTAAAAATGTGTGTGCAGTGGGAAAGACCCACACCCTTTGAGACATTTTCAGACTACACTTTAGCTGCTACTATCAAGCTGCCTCTTCTACCTTTATGAGGCAAATTTGAATACCTATAGCCAAAAAGTTCATCTTGGTGTTCCATGTTTCACAGGGAAAAGTGAAAAGTGAGAGGTTGGATCCAAATTAAGTCAGTTGAATTTGGGTTCCATTGAAATCAACTGGAAAAATTATGACCAAGTACTGTAAAACTAAATTAGAGCACTGATAGATTGGATCCAGATTAAGAGCTTTCTAGGACTTGCATCAACTATTCTTCCATGTCTTATGGGAGTGCTATAAGAATTATGAGACCCTAATCCAGAGGTGGGAGACCTCTGGCCTCACCTACCTATCAAAATGACCTGCCAGAACTGGGGTGGGTGGGGGGGAGATAAGGCCCTGGCCCACCAGCTACAAGAGGTTCCTCAACCCTGCATTAACAAGTGATGTAATATGGGAGGGACCAAGTGAGAACCAACCTTTCAAGTAGCTGTAGGAGGGGCACATTTGACAGCCCAGTGCAACTATCCATAAACATGGATTTCCCAGGCCCAGCAGAAAACATTTTGCTTCTAGGGACAGAGCAACAAACGCCTCCCCTCACCACAACAGTACCCAAGGCTGGTCTTCACACAATGAGGCAGAAAATGGCTCCCCACTTTCATGACAGTAAAAACACAATTTAATGAGGCACAAAATCGGTTGACTAATAATGATAAATAATAATAAATTTTATTTATACCCCGCCCTCCCTGGCCAGAGCCTGGCTCAGGGCAGCTAACACCAATAAAATTTCAGTAAAAACATAGCAAGAAAAAAGAAAAAGAAAAAAAAAACAATTTAAAATACAGGTTAAAATGCAATTTAAAAGGCAGCTTCATTTTAAAAGTCAAAACTGCAAGGGGAGGGAAACATAAGGGTCAGACTGAGTCCAAACCAAAGGCCAGGCGGAACAGCTCTGTCTTGCAGGCCCTGCGGAAAGATGTCAAGTCCCACAGGGCCCTAGTCTCTTGTGACAGAGCGTTCCACCAAGTCGGGGCCAGTACTGAAAAGGCCCTGGCCCTAGTTGCGACCAACCTAACCACCTTGTGACTTGGGACCTCCAAAATGTTGTCATTTGTGGAGAGGCAGCCCCTTACGTATGTGGGTCCTAGGCCACATAGAGCTTTAAAGGTCAAAACATCTTACTCTTACTCTTTCCAATGGTAGGGCGAGCCCTACTACTGCAAACCCCACTTTGGGACGTCCATTGTCCAAGTTTGCTTCAGAGTGCCATTGGTACAACTGATTTGAAGTGTGTAGCCCACGTCTCAACTCCTTATGTTAGTCAGAACTCTTACTACTTTGATGGGCCTGAATCCCAACTTGTTTTGGAGCAATTAAGAAGAAGAGTTTGGCTTTGATATCCCGCTTTATCACTACCCGAAAGAGTCTCACAGCTAGCGTTCTCCTTTCCCTTCCTCCCCCACAACAAACACTCTGTGAGTGAGTGGGGCTGAGAGACTTCAGAGAATTGTGACTAGCCCAAGGTCACCCAGCAGCTGCATGTGGAGGAGCGGAGACGCGAACCCGGTTCCACAGATTATGAGTCTACCGCTCTTAACCACTACACCACATCCAGCCCAATCTTCAAAAAATATTTTAACATCAAATCATTTTTCAAAGTGTAGCGATACAACCATCTTCCCTGGTAGACTGCAATGTACAGAATTAACAGGCCAGTTCTAAATATGTGCAGGGTTATCATGGAAGTGCTTAGGATGGGACATATCAGCAACGCAATGTACCAAAACACAATGTTCTGCCAGGACTGAAAACATAATTACACTAGTGCCGGCAAAAAGGCAGATTTGATGGGTGCTGTCCGGGTAAATAAGAAGCACTTGTTTTCCCCAGACAACAATCATTTATCAAGGAGACCAAGGATGTTCTCTGAATTCTGAGAAGTTCCGCTTGTAAGTGTGTGTGTATGTGTTCTGATCTAATGTCTAATCTCCTACATGTCAAAATATTATAATGCTCTTAAAAATGACAGACTGTCAATCCTATACATTTTGTGCTCAGAAGTAAGTTTCATTTAGGTCAGTGGAACTTAATTCTCAAGCAAGTGTGTATAGGATTGCGGGCTAAATCTAAGACACACAATCTGGTCAAGTTTACTTTTACTTTACCACTTTTAACTCAGTGGCTATGTGAAGCACACAAAGAGGCATCGTGCACAGAAAGGGGCTGTGAGATCCTTCTACTAGTCCTACCCTTGAGGTCATGAGGCTCCCCAGCCCTACCCCAGATTTTCTATACATGAAGGAGGCAGAGATGTTCAGAGATGTTCCAAATATTTTCATACTTCCTACCTTCATGGAACACTTTTCATATGGGCTAGTTTTCAGAGAATACCCTGACTGCCACAAAACTCCTGGACATTTCAGAGGATTCTGCAGCATGGTCTAGGGACCACAGTCCTATCAGTTGAGTACCAGGCCACTCTTCCCCAAACTGGTGCCCTTTGGCTCTCATCAGCTCCAGCCGACAGTCACAGATGATTGGATTTGTAACCCAAAAACAACTGGTGGGCACCAGCTTTGGAAGGCTAGCCTAGGACAACTTGGATCTCACTCTTACTCCATATAAATTGAGAATCTTCCCTAAAATACACCCCAAAACATTGCAGGGGGCGTTTGAAAGTAGAAGGCAAACTTTCATTTGGGCAGTTTGTCTGCCACTACTGGTCTTCTTATTATGAAACCTCTTTGAAAACCACAAACACAGAACGTCACTGCTAGCCACCACAAGTCACTAATGCAAAATACTAAAGCACTGACACCCTCTGCTGCTTTTTGCCTCTAAATATATATACGAAAGTAGGAAACGAGAAATTTTCGGTAAGAAAGAACATTTAACCTTAATTAAAAACAGTATGTTGTGGTTAAGAAAATGCAAATGCAGACAAGTGCATACTGAGCAGTATTACATAACATTTATATTTTTAATACCTTGCAAAATAAAAGTATGCCAAAATATATTTATGTCATGGTTGCAAATCTTAACATAGGCTGCTAAAACTCCACTAGGGTCAGTTCAGGACTGAAGTCCTAATGGGTTTTTTTATTCTAAACACTGCAGATAGAACAAAACACTTTGGGCTCTATTTTTTAATGAAAGTAAAGATAATGTGAAGTAGGCAACTCCTTACACTCATAACTCAGATTATGGATTCCTGGCTGGTTATATATCACAGGTTCATCTACAACAGAGATGGAGATTTGTGGTCCTCCAGATGTTGATGAAGTACCAGTCCTATCAGCCCCAACCAGCACAGTCAGGGACAATGCAAGTTGCAGTCTGGAAACATCTGAAAGGCCACAGCTCCCCCAGCCCAGATCTGCAAGTATGATGCAATGGATATTTCACAAGGAATAACGTCCACTGGAAGCAAGATCCTATTGTTCTTGCACTAGCACTTTATCAATGGTAAAATGATTTTACATTCACAACACCTGTACCAAATAAAGCCATTAAGGTGACTTAACTGTGTAGCTGAATTACAACTGCAAGCACAAGGCACAATAGTATTAATAATCTTAAAAAAGATAGGCATGAACACATCACCTTGCATCAGATGACAAGTGTCCCTTGCATGCTTCCACCCACCACTGGTGGTGTAGTGAAGAGGCATTTCCCGCCTGTCCTCCCTTCTGCTGTGGCCAATGCAACCGGCAGTTCTGTGGATGCAGTGGTGCCTGCCCCCCTCCACAAAGTCTTGCTGTTAAGGGGTGAAGATTGCTCCCAAATTCATTACCACTTGGGAGTCAATAATGCTGACGGGATTTTTTTTTACCCTTTTTAGTGGATCTGGTTTGCATTTAAGAATGCATAAAGGTAAAGGTAAAGGCACCCCTGCCTGTACGGGGCAGTCTTGACAGACTCTAGGGTTGTGCGCTCATCTCACTCTAGAGGCCGGGAGCCAGCGCTGTCCGCAGACACTTCCGGGTCACGTGGCCAGTGTGACGAAGCTGCTCTGGCGAGCCAGAGCAGCACACGGAAACGCCGTTTACCTTCCCGCTAGTAAGCGGTCCCTATTTATCTACTTGCACCCGGGGGTGCTTTCGAACTGCTAGGTTGGCAGGCGCTGGGACCGAGCAACGGGAGTGCACCCCGCCGCGGGGATTTGAACCGCCGACCATACGATCGGCAAGTCCTAGGCGCTGAGGTTTTACCCACAGTGCCACCCGCGACCCTTAAGAATGCATAGTGATAGAGCAAACCTATTTCTTCCACTGCTGGGCCTTCTGGCCTTATTCCCTACCTCCAGTTATTGCAAATCAGTACAGTACAGTGGTACCTTGGGTTAAGTACTTAATTCGTTCCGGAGGTCCGTTCTTAACCTGAAACTGTTCTTAACCTGAAGCACCACTTTAGCTAATGGGGCCTCCTGCTGCCACCGCGCCGCCGGAGCACGATTTCTGTTCCCATCCTGAAGCAAAGTTCTTAACCCGAGGTACTATTTCTGGGTTAGCGGAGTCTGTAACCTGAAGCGTATGTAACCCGAGGTACCACTGTAATATAAACAAGAACCTAGCAAAAAGACAGTTTGTCCAGCCTGTCTGCTCACAAACTTATCTAGCAGAATAAAGAAAATCATTATGTTCCCAGATACTTTTTGTTTTTTCATTTCTCCAAGCACAGAGGCCACCCACTGATCCAAGTAGAGCAGGAGAGAGGAGCAACCAGAGGAGTACTCTCTAAATTATAAACAGGCCCATGAGTCCAAAAAAGGCTGGTTACCTGTCTAGCAGTTCAGGGTAATGTACATGACTTCAACCATTTTATCCTCAGAACCACCCTTAGATTAGGCTGAAAATAGGGACTGGCCAAAGGTGACTCAGCAAGCTTCACGGCTAAGCAAGAATCTGAACCCATATCTTCCCAATCTTAATTTGTGACCTAAGTCATTGAAACCAGGATAGCAGAAGAATGGCCTTCTTGGGATATTATTATATGTCCCATGGTCCTAGGTTCTTCAATTTTTTATTTTCCCTCTTTCTGTATGTTCTGTAAAACTTACTAAGTTTTTGTTTTTTTAAAGGACCACCCATATGAACTTTTGCAACCTTTAATATAATTGACAGAGACCCTTCTGGCTGTTGATTTATTTACATTTATTTAGTAACCTACATTCCCTCAAAGCAATGCACATGTAAAAACTGTCAGACTGGACTTCCGGGTTGGCGCCATCGCCGAATGGCGGACTCCCTCCGAGCTCCGGAGGGAGCCTGCCCGGCAGGGGCTGGGTCTTACCGCACCGGCGACGCGGGGACCCTCAAAAACCATGGGCGCTGAAACCCATGGACATGGTGACTCGGCTGGCACCTTTTGCGCCCCCCCGACCCGCGAAGGAGCCTTTTTAAAGGCTGCGGAACGGGTGACAGGGGGGGGGTGCTTTGAGTCCTCCGCTTCCCCTGCCGAGCGAAGCCGCATGCCATTCGACGGAGAGCGCTGACTTCTTCTATTGAAAATTTGGACTTAAAAGAATAACCCGTGAGTAATTGGAACCTGGACTAAAAAGGGGGATAAATTTTTTAAAAATTCGGAGTGAGCGGGGGAGGCGCAAAAAGGAAGTCACCCCCCCCCCGTTGTAGAGGAGTTAAAGTAATGGATTTGACAACTAAGATCGAGTGCAACCCTATTTTGACAAAGTTACTAACTTCGCGATGGAAAATTATAAGACTGAGCTGGAGGAGAAAAGTGGAATTGAACTAAAAAACAAACACCCCCCCCCCCCGGAATCCTGGGAGTGATTTGTGAGAGCGCCGGGAGAAGAGAAAGAGAGGTTTTGACAGCTGTCAAAGAGCTGTCAAAGCGGAAGAACAAAAATGAGAACTTTGTTACGAGGACTTTGCCGGTTACATTTGTTATAAATTGGATACAAATTGTTTAAAACAAGGAATAACAAGTTATTTTGACTGGTGGGCGTGATCTGGAAGGGAACTGAGTTATTGCAATGCACATGTAAAAACTGTCAGACTGGACTTCCGGGTTGGCGCCATCGCCGAATGGCGGACTCCCTCCGAGCTCCGGAGGGAGCCTGCCCGGCAGGGGCTGGGTCTTACCGCACCGGCGACGCGGGGACCCTCAAAAACCATGGGCGCTGAAACCCATGGACATGGTGACTCGGCTGGCACCTTTTGCGCCCCCCCGACCCGCGAAGGAGCCTTTTTAAAGGCTGCGGAACGGGTGACGGGGGGGGTGCTTTGAGTCCTCCGCTTCCCCTGCCGAGCGAAGCCGCATGCCATTCGACGGAGAGCGCTGACTTCTTCTATTGAAAATTTGGACTTAAAAGAATAACCCGTGAGTAATTGGAACCTGGACTAAAAAGGGGGATAAATTTTTTAAAAATTCGGAGTGAGCGGGGGAGGCGCAAAAAGGAAGTCACCCCCCCCCCGTTGTAGAGGAGTTAAAGTAATGGATTTGACAACTAAGATCGAGTGCAACCCTATTTTGACAAAGTTACTAACTTCGCGATGGAAAATTATAAGACTGAGCTGGAGGAGAAAAGTGGAATTGAACTAAAAAACAAACACCCCCCCCCCCCGGAATCCTGGGAGTGATTTGTGAGAGCGCCGGGAGAAGAGAAAGAGAGGTTTTGACAGCTGTCAAAGAGCTGTCAAAGCGGAAGAACAAAAATGAGAACTTTGTTACGAGGACTTTGCCGGTTACATTTGTTATAAATTGGATACAAATTGTTTAAAACAAGGAATAACAAGTTATTTTGACTGGTGGGCGTGATCTGGAAGGGAACTGAGTTATTGCAATCCACCTAGAGGAGCTGAGGGATATTACAAGTATTGTTGGCTTGGAATCTGAATAGAACTTTTTATCTCCTGGGAAACTGCAGAAATGGAACACTATTTTGTCTACAGAGGTCTACACACTAAAGGAGACAATAGATTTATCTACTGAAGAATGGAAGGGACTTGGCATAATGTTTTGTTCCTGAATAACAGAGCCTCTGCAGAGGAATTAGAAGCTTTTGGAATTAGAACATTTGTGTAGGAGAGCAGGGGGAAAAAAAAGGAGGAGAGAGATCAACAAGAACAACAAGAACAACAAGAATTGGATAAAGTTGGAAATGGGAACATTTGGGACATCCAGATTTGAAAGGTCTAAAGAAATAAAATTGGAGTTTTTACTCCTAAATATAAAAATCTGGATGGAAGAAATGGGCCTTTTTGAGATAGACTCCTTCCAAGATTGGACATTCCAAATTAAAGATGACTGGTAAAGGACTATGGTCTAGATAGATGTGGGAGCTCCAGGAAGACATCAGACGTTGATGAACATTGGGAACGCAACCGGGAAAGGGGGGAGGGAAATTTGGAATCCAAAGGGCGTAAAATTATATTTGATTATTTTAATTATATTTTATAATTTTATCCTAATTAATTATATTTGATTATTTTAATCTGTATTGTGTATCAAAGGGGGGAACGCGTGGAAGGGAACAGGTCGATTTTAGGGGATGGGAAAATATTTTTAAAACTGGGCTAATGATAATAAGTTCAAAATCTGGGATAAGAACTTGCTGAATTTTTTTGTAAGAATTGGAATACAAGAGGGGGAGGGGAGGGGAAGTCCTGGAAATATGTTATTGAAAATAAGATTTTAAATTCGGATGGTTTTTTTTTTTTTGTAATTGGAAATTTCTAATAAATATTATTTTAAAAAAAACAAAAAAAACCTGTCAGACTGATCCTCCTGAACATCTAATAAAGTCACTGGGTAAGGTGCAGGTCAGTGAAAGCCAGGAAATTGACATCATAATGATAATTAAAATAAAATCATTAGTTAAGTACAAAGCATTCTGAAAAGCAGGAAAATTACAACAGTAGGATGATAAACGTGCAACTCTACAACACCGTGAAAGCACACTCAGGAGAAGAGTCATACCTTTTTCAGGATATTTCAGAATACTCATTTCACACTTATAACATGACACAAGTACACTGTTGATGTTAAATAATAACTATCTTACTTTTTGCCAATAGTCTGTCTGTAATTGCTGGATCGTCATCTTTTCTCCTTGCACAGGAAGTCTGAAGCCAGCATGTTTTAATATTAAAGGTAAGCCCAGTTAGCTAAATAATACCAAGTAATATGTTTAGGACTGAAGTCCTAACTTAAAAAAAAAAAAAGAATTAAAAGCATCCATGTTCAGTATTGGTTGGCATTACAGCGTCATTGCTAGCCTTCTCCCAAGGCTCTCTCTTGAGAATGTAATAGCTTCTGGGGCATCTGTTGTCTGTTCCAGGGATCCCTATTCCATTGTGAACAGGAAATGTTTCTTTATAAAGATTAAGGAGGAAGCTGATGTTTTAACTCAAAGTCAACACACTGTGACCTGGCTTATTAAAGAGCAAGAGAAAGAGAGGAATAATATAAAATTGATCCAGTTAATGTGCTTCTCAGTCCTATACTTGTTTACTCAGAAGCAAGTCCTATTGAGCTTAATGAAGTTTACTCCCACAAAAGTGCCCATGTATGCTGCTAACCTGGAAGTCAGTCACTTAACTCCACAAAGCTTGTGTAAACATGCGTAGGGTTTAGCTTACAAGGGTTTGAGGGCACCGCCTTTACTAAATTTTAACTGTTTTATTTGTTAAACAAATTTATAGACTGCTTCACGCCATAAAAGCCATTAGGATGGTGGGTGTACCCAGCTCGCAACCTAAACTTCTGCAGGCACTTGGAAATTAAACCTGCCTTGTGTTCAGCATCATGCATCTCCTAAGAAATATTAAAACGTTTATTCAGGAACAAAACCAAATCTGTATAAATCAGGTGTGCAGTTCTGCTCGGTTGCAAGACCAAAAAGAAAAGCGTCGCCAGCCCCAGCGAGCAAACGGCTCTCCTCCTTTATCACAGCTGGCCTCTCACCAAAGCAAAGTCGGTGGGGCTCCTTTGGCACAGGGAAGATCAGCAACAGGCTTTTACAGGGAGAGATCCGGTTTTAAATGACCCCCCCTCCCGCCAGGAAATCAGTGCAGGGGTTGCATATTTTGCGGGTTTAAAATACTTGCAAAGATCCAGAATAAGCAAAAGGCAGCAGTAGGGAACAGGGGGCAGTCTTTCCCCAGAAACTTTTTTTGTTTTGCCTCCCATCCCCAAAGCAGAAGAGAGAACCGGGGTGGGAAACTTTTCCTTTTCCTTGCCTCCTTTCGCCTTCTTCCTCCATTAAAAGAAGGACAAGCCTGGGAGGGAGAAGAAGGGGAAAAAGAAGAGAAAAACCAGCTTGAGGAGGGAATGCGGAGAGGCAGCCACAAACAACTCACCGGGTTTGCTCGGATCTGGAGAGCAGCCCCAAGACGCCAGCCAGCGCAGCTGCGGAGCGACTCTGCCTTTCGCCTGGTGTTTTGATTCCGTCGACCACGTCAGTCTAGCAGGCAGCGCTGCAAGACCCGGATCTGCCGGCTCGCAGGCAAGGGGAGGGCTTCTTCTGCACCCTCCCCTTGTCTCCCATGGGGATCGCGGTGGGCGGCGCGCAAAAGCGCACGGGCCGCACCCCTCGGCGGCCGCCCCAGAGCAAAGCGCAAAGCGCTTGTAGCCGAATCGTGCGGCGGAAAACTAAGGCTGCAGTTGCACGTTAACCCTCCATTGACTTGTAGAGTCCGAAGGGACCCCGGGGGGGGGTAATCTAGTCCACCCACCCCCGCCATGCAGGAAACTCTTTGCCCGACGGGCTCGAACCCACAACCCTGAGATTAAGCGGCTCTCGCTCTCGCGCTTGCGCTCTTTTTATATATATATATATATGGCTTTTCAAATTAAAGTTTTGTAATCACATATCCAACATACAACATAAAAACAAGATTCCAAAAAATCTCCTGGACTTCCCTAGTCCCCTTTGTGGGTCCTATTGTTAGTCATTTCCTCCCGCAACTTTTATAATCAGATCTTTTGCATCTCCATTATATCCAAAATTCACCATTAAACTACAAGTGTTAATCCAATCCTACTAACGATTTTAACTGTTTACTGTGGTTTTTAAGATAAACAATAAAATTCCCCCATTCTTTATTAAAGTTTTGGTCTTCCTGACTTCTGATTCTTGCAGTCTTTTTTGCTAGAGATGGAAAGAAGATAAAGTCCTGACCAGAGAAGAATGGCAGATTAAGTGGATGGGATTATGCTGAAATGGCAAAAATGGCACAATAGCCAATTTTTAAAGTGGCGTTTAAGTCCCTTAGAATGAATATGACTTTACAAATGAGAAAAGAACTTTGAATCAATAACTTGATATTGATAATAGTAATGTTTTCTGCTAGGTCATAAATGGACTTAGGTTGGCACTCCATTTTCTGGTAACTTCCAGATTGGATTATGGTAACACACTTACATGGGTCCGTTCTTGAATACCACGCAGAAGCTCAACTGGTCCAAAAACACAGCATGCATGCAGATTCCCGCTAGGGTTCCTTTTAGAACCACAGAGCCTAGTATTTGCTGATCAGAAGGTTGGCGGTTCGAATCCCCGCAACGGAGTGAGCTCCTGTTGCTCGGTCCCTGCTCCTGCCAACCTAGCAGTTCGAAAGCACATCAAAGTGCAAGTAGATAAATAGGTACCACTCCAGTGGGAAGGTAAACGGCGTTTCTGTGCGCTGCTCTGGTTCTCCAGAAGCGGCTTAGTCATGCTGGCCACATGACCCGGAAGCTGTACGCCGGCTCCCTCGGCCTATAGATCAAGATGAGCGCCGCAACCCCAGAGTCAGCCATGACTGGACCTAATGGTCAGGGGTCCCTTTACCTTTTAACCCACTGTCTAAAACGGGCATGGTTGCCGGTTCATTTCCAGGCGCAATTCAGTGTGCTCTTTTTTGTGTTTATAGCCCTAAATAGCTAAAGTCCCAAATATATGAAACACTGCCTCCTTTCCTACTGTCTTGAACGGTAAGATCAGTAGAGGGGCCCTCTTGGTAGTTCCATCACCCTTGGAAATTTGGGGGTGCTGGCAACCCTTAACTATGGAATTCCCAGCAGAATGGAAGTTGTAATCCAGCAACATCTCCAACTCTTCTCTGAATTTAGTATTTTGCCAAGTTAAAATGTATTATTGTTTGTTGGCACAGCTAATGGGAAGAGCATGGAGGCCCTCTGTTATTGACCAGGGGACCAAAGGACACTAGGGTGCTGTATCCCCTGCCCTCCCAGAAAGAAGACAATGGCAAGGTGAAGACCAGCCTAGTCCCATCCATTGGCCAGAAAAGGGGCGCCTGCTTCCCTTCCTGCTGCAAGAAAGTATGGGAGGAAAACCTAGTTGATGTGACCTGAAGTCTACATCATGGCATTATAATTTAAAAATTATTGTTTAATGGACAGAGGGGAGCCATTAAGAAAATTGACATCATGGGAGAGGGCATAGAAATGCTCAATATAAGATATATACAATGGTACCTTGGTTTTCAAATGTAATCCATTCCGACTTCCAAAATGTTCGAAAACCAAGGCGCAGAGGCGGTCTGCAATTTCAATGGAGAAAATTTTTAAAAACGCAGTGTAAGCCGTTCATCTTTCCATGCATGTTCAAAAACAGAAGCAAGGGTTTTTGGCATTCGAAAACTGAGGTACCACTGTATTTCAAAAAACTGGTGCTGCCCAGTTGTGAAATTCCCTTCCCATACAAACTCACCTGGTGCCATCATTACTATTATCGTTTAGGTATCTGGCAAAGTCACCCTGTTTTCCCATGCATTATTTTATTCCTGCTGCAACTGATGCTTTAAAAAAAATCACTTAAAAAAAACTACTATTTGTTTAGCTGGAGAGAGAAAATGCATAATATCAAAAATTACCAAATCTAGGATTGATCATTGGCATTGTAAATTCAAAGCCTGAAACCTGCTGAGGCTTGGAAATTGCCATCTGGTTAATATCCTGGCTTTAATATTTAATACAGTTAAATAACACTTTCAATTTGCTCTAGGAAAAAAAATCTGAAGAGGGGGAAGTCTTACTGTGAATATTCCTTACTGAAGTTGCTTAGTCAATGGCAGATTTAATTTGACATATTCCATCCTGCAGAAGGCACTGTAACACCAACTTTTCAACCTGTGTACAGAGAAACAGGTAACATTTATAAAGCAAGCTACACATATCAAGGGATAAGGAAGGAGGCAGGAAAATTGAGAGGTGCTATTGTCTGAAATGTGAGGTCACACTAATGTGCTTATTTCTGCAATTTAATCAGAATTCTGTAACTAGGTAGCTAAAGCAGTTCATACTAACATGTTTCATTGTAAGCAGATCCACAAATGCTATAAGAATTACGACATATTTTGAATATTGTATCTAAGTGATTAGTCTAAGAATGTGCATGTTTTCCATTTATTTCTCACCAGTAACTCAATTTTAACAGGATCATTCTTTTTAAAACTGAGTAATCGTAGGTCAAAAACTCTTTAACCCTCTCTTCTCCAGTATTAGTTGCAAGCAGGGTAGAAAGGCGAAGCAATGTGAGCAAACTAAACAGGATATTTAAAGGGTCTAATACTTTGCTGGGAGCTCTCTCTTGCTGGAGAGTATGATGAGCCCCATGCTTTGGATCTAGGGATCCATCCAGTTCTTTTATTAATTACCCCACACGGGTAATCGTCTATATCTATTATTATTTTCCATCCCACAGGTAAAACAACAATTCTGTAGCTTTTAAGAGTCTTAAGATGGAACATGGGAGGTGGTAGCATACATTCAAATAAGGATCTGAATATGGTGTACAGTTTTCAGGTTGCATCAATGCCTTTTACCGCTTTTATTTGGGTACTTTCCCTGGAGATTGCCTTTTGCCATATGGCCTCATATCTGACTTATGCTGCAGTCCTAAAAGCACTATCAATGGAGTAAGCACCATAGTGTTATTTATTTTTCAGTAAACATGCAATAGTATTGCATTTGTATTGCGCCATCTCTCCTCTCTACTGTCCCCATGTCCAGGTTACTTTCTGTTGTAATATACAGTTACTGCCTCACACTTGTGTGCATGAAATGGTTAGCCTGAGCCCTGAGCTCAAGTTGCCGGAGTGGGTGTATATTAGCAGGCTCTCAGCAGCTCCTGCTTCTTCTCAGTCTTTTCTTTTTGTGCAAGCAAAGGAGCCATGTGGCCTGACTCCCAACTCAGCAAATGGTACAAGTGAACTGAACCTTTCCCAAAGGGAGATTTTAAAGCCTGCATCTTTGCTAACCCAAAGACTGCATTATCCTTTTTGTAAGGAAACCAAGTACTTTTGGGGTTTTTTAGACTATTAGGTATTAAGTGATTAATAAATCAAATAGATAATAATAACAGACTGGAACTCCTCAGAAGACCATCCAGCTGTAGCCACTGCTCTGAAGGACAAAATATTTATCACTTTAGCATCCCATGTCCAATGGCCCCAATATTATTATAATTAATACGTGTATTACAGAAGGTCCCAGGGGGGTGGGCTACAACAATTTGAAAGTCAGATTAAAACTTGTTTGTACAGTCACAAGAATACGGTGGACTCTGAAAGTGAACATCTCAGGAGTCAAAAGGCATGGTAAAGAGGGGCATCTTCAGGATTCTCCAAAAGTTGTATAGTGAAGAAGCCAGACACACCTCTATGGGGAGGGAATTTCACAACTTAGGGGCTGCTGCAGAGAAAGGCATATTCTGGGCTGCTGCCACCACAAACTCGTGAAAGAAATTGCTACTACCCCAGTGCCCCTTCTGCTGATCTGGGAGGGTGCGTGGGGAAGGAGGCATTATTTCATTTCTAATTTTTGACGTCCCACAGGCTACAAGAGCTGTGTACATGGAACATACTTCATGCTGAATGCTATTGACATTCTGGGGAGTGGAAATGCTTACAAAATGCTGCACTGCCTCCGCAATGTGGCAGCTTGACTCTGCATCCTACTGCACTCACATCCTGGTGCCCCATTTTGGAAAGCGTCCCCTGAGCAATTCTGCCATCTCCCATACACTTCAGACCTCTCCGTGTGGGGTTTCCAAAACGGAGCCCTTCTCCATCAATCTGCGGCGACCTAAAGGCCAGAAAAGTTGCCCAAGGAGAACTGTACGACTTTGAGAAACCATCTTCCCTATCTTGGGAAGGCATTGATGTTTCCATATATGCTGTAAGCCACCAAGAACAGCTGGGGAAACCCAGTCAGATGGGTTTATTACAAATAATAAAATGATAATGATTATAAATTAAAACGGAAGGTGGGCAATGAGTTCTGTACAATCCACCCGCCACACAGGCTGGTGCGTGCGAAGGCTGCATTTGTGTGAAGGAGCAGGTAGAAGTGCGATACCTCATACGATGGGTGTGATTTCATCACAAGGGCTTTAGCTCTGCCCTGAAACAACAATGGGATATCAGCTTTGCCCAAGGCATGACGGAGGGAAAGAAAGACAAAACATCTTACAAGGACAGGAAGAAACACCACAAACAGAATAATTGCCAGACACAGGAAGAACAAGGATATAGTTTGAGTTCCTCCCTTGTAAGGTGTCAACATGAATAGAAGTTATTAATAATGCAGTTGTTGTATAAGGTATTATTATTATTATGACCGGAACGTAATGGAAATTAATAAGATTTTGGAACACAGAAATAAAGCAAATAATCCAACCATCAATTCTAGCACCTTCTCTAAATTATATAATTCGGCATTTGAATGATTGGTATTAATAATTGTATTATAAATTGGTATTGTTATAATGGGTCTATTATTGGATTGTAACTGAAAAGTAATAAAAAATATTATTAAAAAACTCTGCCCATCTCCCTTCACCCTTCCCCACCCGCGCTATAATAATAATAATAATA
Source organism: Podarcis erhardii (assembly GCF_964252035.2). Classification (NCBI taxonomy): domain Eukaryota; kingdom Metazoa; phylum Chordata; class Lepidosauria; order Squamata; family Lacertidae; genus Podarcis; species Podarcis erhardii. Next base: position 19,397,126 of record NC_138512.1, read on the forward strand.
ATGATTATTATTATTTTATTCGTACCCTGCCAATCTGGTTGGTTTCCCCCAGCTGCTCTGGGCGGCTAACAGCACATGTGTATTATTATTATCTAGAAACATCCTAAGAAATCGAAGCCTTCCCAAGACGGAGAAATTGTGCAGCTCTCGCGTCTCAGCCTCTGAAGGGAAGGCCGTCGCGCAAGGAAAAGGCGCCACCACCGAGAAGGCCTCGCCTCCGCTCCAGAGCTCCACATTCACACGTACGGACCTACGTACACCACACACCCACAGAAAAGGCGGTTCTGCCTCATAGTCAGTGACGGCCAAGGGCGGAGGTCGCCGACGACGCCTCTTGAGGCGAGGTGGGCGAAGGCCTCCCCTCTCCCTGAGGGGCGAAACCACCGTCTGACAGGAGAACCTCTCCTCCACTTTTTCTCCTCTCATTTTGCCTCCCCTTCTCCACACTTTTCGCGGGGGCCCGAAGCAGCGGCTCTCCCCCCCCCCGCCCTTTCCTATTCCCCTCCCCTCTCCATTTTCCTTTCTCTGACGGAGAGGAAGGGGCAGGCGGCCGGGCGGCGGCGGCGGCGGCGGCCAACGCGCATGCTCGGCGCCGGCGCCATTTTGGAAGGGCCGGGAGATTAACCCGCGGGAGCAGCGGTGGCGGCGGCGGGTGGAGGAGCTCGGCCCGGCTCGGCGGCAGCGGCGGCCTGGGGTTGGGCGGGTCGTCGGACCCCTCCGAGGACATGGCCAACATCGCGGTGCAGAGGATCAAGCGGGAGTTCAAGGAGGTGCTGAAGAGCGAGGAGGTCAGCCTTTTCCTCCCTTGTCGCCCTCCTCGGTCGTGGCGTTTATTGGGGGGGGGGGGGAGAGATTTGGGAGGCTGCATCCCTTTCGGTTTTCCTTCCCTCGCCTCCGTTTTTCTTTCTCTCTGGGGTCTCGGGGAAGCAGCGATGTTGTCTCGTTTCCTCGGGCAACGTTCATTTCCCATGGGGGGGAAAAAGGAAATTTCTGGGGAGGGGAGGGGGTCCCCCAGTGGGGAGTGACCCCCATCTGAGGGGAATGGGGTTGGGATGGGGGAAGGAAGAAATGATGAGAAAGGGGGAAGGGGATCAAGCTAGGCCTGCCAGCTCCATCTGATCCTGTCTGGTGCCCGTGTAGGCCCACCCAAGAGGCCCGGAGTCACGCCTGAATTTGTAGCGTGTTAACCACCATACGTGTGAATCTGCCCCTTCTAGGGGGTGGGGAATGCACGTCACTGTCCTCAAGCTGTGCTTTTGCTGCTCTCAAATGTCAACATGCTCTCTCCAGCTTGTGCTGGGGGTGAAATAAGTAGCACACACCACTTCCCTGGCTCAGATGCTGGCCCATGTAATATTATTATTATTATTATTATTATTATTATTATTATTATTATTATTATTATTTATACACCGCCCATCTGCTTGTTTCCCCAGCCACTCTGGCAGCTCTCAACAGAATATTAAAAACACAATAAAACATCAAACATTAAAAACTTCCCCTAAACAGGGCTGCCTTCAGATGTCTTCTAAAAGTGGCAACTCTGTCACTGGTCTCCAGCTCAGTCCCACAGGTATCCTGCCACCCTTGTCTTCTGCTTTCTGGTAAAACTGACTAGGCCGGAGAAAAGTTAAAAGACTTGTTATGGTTATCAGCGCAGGTATGGATGCAGCGGTTGAATTTCCCCCCAGCATTTTGTCAAACCCATCAGAGTTTTCCGCTGTCACTTTTTTTTTGGCTGGAAAGTAGAGGAGGAAGACGGGGGTGAAATTTGGGACTGTGAAACTGGCAATGCTTCCCCTCGCACTTCCCCATTTGTGTGTGTGTGTGTGTGTGTGTGTATGTATAGCCATTCAGAAATCTGGAAAGTCTGGGGGGGGGGAATGGGGTGAGTCAAAGAGCAATAAATTGCGGGTGCATTGCATCGGTTCACAGGTGATGAAAGGTTGAAATGCAGTTGTAACCTGTATGACCATCAGTTGACTAACATAAGATTGCCTCAGTGTATGGAATACTTCGTTTATTCCTTTCCCATGTACATAGTGAAGGAGAACATCCAAAGTGCTTTTAACTGGTTTGTACGGTGTCATACTGTTAATAGGAAGAATATGAATCTATTGGTGGTGTAAACTGGTATGTTATTTGTTATTAGCATAACTGAGTATAAAAAATACCTATGGGATGAGAAACGATATGGCAGAGATAAAAGGTGGAGGATGCATAGTAACATATTTGCTTTTGAAAACCAACCTCTTAAGAAAAAGTGTGAACTGTAGTTGCAGACTTTGAGGACATAAAAATGTGTAGTGACCCTTTGCTGCATCCTTATAGTGTGATTATAACACACACACACACACACACACACACACACACAGAGAGAGAGAGTGTGTGTGTGTGTGTAGGCCACATCCTAACATCTAGTTGGTGTATTTCCACTCCTGGGATGGAATCGGCTGGTCTTAAGCAGTTGTAAGTGATTTTTAACCCTCCCCTGCTGGCAAAAGTTAAACCAAGGGAAGTCATACTGATGTAGAGGACACAAAGAGGGCATGCTAAGGGTGGGGAATGGGTTTGGGAAGAGGGGCAAACAAAGTTAGCTCTGCATCCTAACTCTCTTCATTTATTGGTCTTGTCCACAGAGCTCCATGTAACTTGCACCAACAAAAAACCAAGTGTAACTAAACATTTCATAGGAATTCATGGGCAGAAAATTCAAGTTTACACTACCTGCCCAAACCTGGCCACACACACCCTGCCTAGAAACAAGATGAAGCTGAACTTACACAGGAGATATGCTGACATAACTTCCTGGTTAAGATAGGTTTGACATACTGTCTTGTACTACTCCACTGTTGCCATCTTGAAAATGTTAGTTAAGAGCAACTCCAACTGATTTTTTTGTATGATTGAGGACCATTTCACACATTATGAGAGGCAAACCTAGACTTGCCATGTATTTAAAAAAAAGATGCAGAATTAATCCCAGCATCATAACCAGTGTACTTATATATACATGTTTGCACATTTATTATATTTACACTTAAAATAATAATAATAACATAATAATAATAATTTATTATTTGTACCCCGCCCATCTGGCTGGGTTTCCCCAGCCACTCTGGGCGGCTTCCAACAGAGATAAAAAATACACTAAAATGTCACATATTAAAAACTTCCCTGAACAGGGCTGCCTTCAGATGTCTTCTGAATGTCAGGTAGTTGTCCATCGCCTTGACATCCGATGGGAGGGCATTCCACAGGGCGGGCGCCACCACCGAGAAGGCCCTCTGCCTGGTTCCCTGCAACTTGGCCTCTCGCAGTGAGGGAACCGCCAGAAGGCCCTCGGAGCTGGACCTCAGTGTCCGGGCAGAACGATGGGGGAGGAGACGCTCCTTCAGATATACTGGACCGAGGCCATTTAGGGCTTTAAAGGTCAGCACCAACACTTTGAATTGTGCTCGGAAACGTACTGGGAGCCAATGTAGGTCTTTCAAGACCGGTGTTATATGGTCTCGGCGGCCGCTCCCAGTCACCAGTCTAGCTGCCGCATTCTGTATTAGTTGTAGTTTCCGGGTCACCTTCAAAGGTAGCCCCACGTAGAGCGCATTGCAGTAGTCCAAGCGGGAGATAACCAGAGCATGTACCACTCTGGCGAGACAGTCCGCAGGCAGATAGGGTCTCAGCCTACGTACCAGATGGAGCTGGTAAACAGCTGCCCTGGATACAGATTTGACCTGTGCCTCCATGGACAGCTGTGAGTCCAAAATGACTCCCAGGCTGCGCACCTGGTCCTTCAGGGGCATAGTTACCCCATTCAGGACCAGGGAATCCTCCACACCTGCCCGCCTCCTGTCCCCCAAAAACAGTACTTCTGTCTTGTCAGGATTCAACCTCAATCTGTTAGCCGCCATCCATCCTCCAACCGCTTCCAGACACTCACACAGGACCTTTACCGCAGGTAGAGCTGGGTATCATCTGCATACTGATGAACACCCAGCCCAAACCTCCTGATAATCCCTCCCAGCGGCTGCATGTAGATGTTGAAAAGCATGGGGGAGAGGACAGAACCCTGAGGCACCCCACAAGTGAGCGGCCAGGGGTCTGAACACTCATCCCCCACCACCACTTTCTGAACACGGCCCAGGAGGAAGGAGCGGAACCACTGTATGACAGTGCCCCCAGCTCCCAGCCCCTCAAGACGGTCCAGAAGGATGTCATGGTCGATGGTATCAAACGCCGCTGAGAGATCCAGCAGAACTAGGAAACAGCTCTCACCTTTGTCCCTAGCCCGCCGGAGATCATCAACCAGTGCGACCAAGGCAGTTTCAGTCCCATGATGAGGCCTGAATCCCGACTGGAAGGGATCCAAATGGTCCGCTTCTTACAGGCGTGCCTGGAGTTGTTCAGCAACCACTCGCTCAATCACCTTGCCCAAGAATGGGAGGTTTGAGACTGGGCGATAATTGGCCATCGTGGCCGCATCTAAAGATGGTTTTTTAAGAAGCGGTTTAATAACCGCCTCTTTCAGCGGGTCTGGGAAGGCTCCCTCACGGAGGGAAGCATTCACCACCCCACGAAGCCCATCGCCCAGTCCTTCCCGGCTAGCTTTTATAAGCCAGGATGGGCAAGGATCCAGGAGACAGGTGGTTGTAAATCTTTTAGTTGTAAATCTTTTTAGGTATCTACATATCATTATATATCTATATATCTATATATCTATAGATATAGAATTGTTTTCATGTGTGAGGATAGCAGTGACAGCATACAGAAACAAAAATCTCAATCTATTTTAGTAGACTGTTTTAAGTAGATATTTACTTCACTCTAATGCCAAAAGTTGTGGACACACATTTTCCTAATTCTGGCTGCACCATGTCCACAGCCTTCCCTGCATGCTTCCTGTGCTAACAAAATAAATGCTCACACAACAGTTCAGATTCATGTATTTTCCCTTCAGATTGTCAACTCTAGATAGGAACCTTGTCCTCATTTCCAAGCAGTTGTGCATTGAGGAGCAAGTTTGATATTAGTGATCTGTTGATGTTATATAATAGGCAGTGCTATAAGTATATTGCCTGTCAGTGAGTTGTATCCAAAAGCTCTCTTATGCTGTACAGTACTACAAATAATAATGAATTGAAATCTTTCGGTGTTGGTATGATTGATAATATTTGAAGAAAATGAGGGTTTTGGTTTAAATCTGTGTCTTGTCCTTCAAGGAGCTCAGGGTGATATACATGGGTGTATTGCAATATCTTCACAACAGCCCTGTGTAGTAGGTTAAGCAGAACAATAAGCGCTAACCTGAGGCTGTCTCAATTGCTTTATGAGTAAATGGGAATATTTGACATTAGTCATATTGGGAGTTAGACCCATTGAAACCAATGGATTTGGGTAACTTAAGTTCATTGATTTCAGTGTGTCTGCTCCAAATATCCCCTAGATTTTTTTTCCTTGTCCAACTTCAGTTCTTTATTCATTACCCCACACTTCAGGCCAGACCATGTGCTAGTTTTATAATTGTTATCATAACTAATTCTGCCCTTCCTCAACACCCAGTATTGTGAAGATGTTACCAAAATGGGTTCAGACTACCATACTGTCCCTATTCTTTTATTTGTGGTGATTAGATATTGTAGTCCTAAAAATTAGTAATCCGTAGTTATCATTCTGAAAAATGGTCAAATATTTCACACTAAGAAAACCAAGATGATGACAACTTTGAGGATATATAAGAAAATATCTCTTGTAGGTCTTGGTGTTGATTATTTCAAATAAACTGGGAATACACTATTGCTTAAAACTAGCCTAGAAAATCTGAAGGACCGCATTTGCAGCTGTTTTGCACATGGAACTCCAATTAATTTTATTCTAAGCTTACCTGTGAGGCAATTGCAAAATGCATGCATATGCAACAGCATGTCTTCATATCTAGAATTGTATCCAGTTGGTGTCCAGGAACAGATCAAGGTGATCTTCAGCATTTTTCTCCCTCCATGCTGTTCTAAAGGGTCTCACAACCCTTTGGAAGCAGAAATGAAGCAAGGAAAGGAATTACTGAAGATTGCCTCAATCCCTGTTGTTCTGAATGAAAGAAGTTTCTGTCAGCATAGGACGACCATTTATATACAACCCCTTAAGAACATTTTAGCTCCTTTCCACAGTAAGTTTCCACTTGCACAGGGCATACATGAACTGTAACATTTAAATTATATAAATGGTTTGGTGGGTATCCAAAGTGGCTGGAAAATCAGGAGTGCTGGTAAATGGTCTGACTGGTTTACTAAATGTAATACAATTCATACTGATTTGGGCAAGAATGTGTAATATCTGTCCTTGTTTTATATAGAGAATGAAAAACTCAATTTTTATGATGAGTTTGGTTAGCTGGTTTTTTGTTTTAAAAAAAGCTTAAGGTATTTTTTTTTAAATGTAAAACCTGGGGGCCCCTTCATGATGGCTTAAATTTATGCTTAAAAACATAATATATTGCAATTAAAAACAAAAAGACAAAACAGCCATTATAATAGAAACTTATTTATAGATAATAATAATAATAAAAAAACAAATCTGAAAACCTTGTGCAAATAAAACATTTGTAATTTTTACCCAAAGAAAGCAGAACAGGCACCTAACAAACCTAAGTAGGGTGTCCCATAATTGGGTTCTATAGCTATCCAGCTTCTCTCTGGCAGAAGGAACACTGAAGCAGAGTCTTAAATGAAGATTTTAACACAAAAGGAGTTCATATGGGAGCAGGTATTTATTTGAAATTGTTATCCTGCTGTTCAGTAAAAAAAGAAAAAGGCTGCCATACTGACTTTTAAAGATCAATAAAAACAAGGCATTGCCTCCCTTTATGCTTAAAAGTCCAAAAGACATGAAGCAAAATGAAAATGAATTGGGAGGGAGGAGGAAATAAGCAAACTCAGGTACCCGTTCTTAGTTACAGGTTCTTGTAATGTCCAGATGGGATGGGAAAAGTTCATCCTTGAGGCAAATGTTGCTCTCCCAGCTGCCCTGATGGAAGTGTTCCCCAACCCCATCTTCCCTCTCTTGCTATAGTCTGATGTAATAGTTGCCGCCAGGTGACAGGAGGAAAAAGTGTGACTCAGCAGAGCAGAAGGGGATCCTGCCCCTCTTCTCCTCCTCTGCCAAGTGACAGTTGGTGAACGGACAGTATTATTTTGTTCTGTTTTCCTGTTAGGAGCATAGCCTTGAGTTTCAGAGCAGGTACAGAGTTTCTTGCAGAAGAGAGTTTGCAAAAAGAGAGGATCCTTGGACTCCTGATCAAAGCTTCCATCTGTGACTGCTGAAAATGGTTTGGGATCAGGGTGGTTGGGGTCTGAAGGTCAAAAGAAGAAGTTTGAATTGTAACTGGAAACAAACTGTCAGTATGGATATTTAAGCATTCTGTAGATTCTAGTTAATAACGGTGACTACATTTCTGAACTAGTTGAAACTTCTGAATGCTCATCATAATCAGCCCCATGTAAAATTCCCTCTAGTAATCTAAACTGGACATTACTAAAGCATGGATAACTGACAAGCTTTGCATTTTTTGAGGACTGATTGCAGCTGTTGCACAACCAACAGTGAAAGCTGCTTCTGACCACCAAATTTACTGCAAGGCCAGGCCTAATAGTGACCCAAGTGAATTTCATGGGGAAGGTGAGAGGAAATTGTTGTTGTTTAGTTGTGTCCGACTCTTCGTGACCCCATGGACCAGAGCACGCCAGGCACTCCTGTCTTCCACTGCCTCCCGCAGTTTGGTCAAACTCATGCTGGTAGCTTCGACAACATTGTCCAACCATCTCGTCGTCCTCTGTCGTCCCCTTCTCCTTGTGCCCTCCATCTTTCCCAACATCAGGGTCTTTTCCAGGGAGTCTTCTCTTCTCATGAGGTGGCCAAAGTATTGGAGCCTCAGCATATCCAAAACTGGCTGAATATCCAACTCCCTGATCAGCTTTACTCTCTATTAACAAAACCTTTTTATTTTGTCTAGATAATAGATATCTAATTCTTTGGTACAAAGTTTGATGAAAGAAACAGCTAGGTGTCATTGTTTTTATATTGATGGTGCTATACCATATCTCGAGACGCAGCAATTTCATGTAGATGGGGAATAGTGTGGGACAGGTATGGGAATCTGTGGCATTCCATAGCAAAAACGTCGTTAGGTGGGGTAGAAATACCCAGTGTTAGAAAGCTAGGAGCTAAAGGTAAAGGGACCCCTGACCATTAGGTCCAGTCGTGACCGAGTCTGGGGTTGCGGTGCTCATCTCGCTTTATTGGCCGAGGGAGTGGACGTACAGCTTCCAGGTCATGTGGCCAGCATGACTAAGCTGCTTTTGGCGAACCAGAGCAGCACATGGAAACACCGTTTATCTTCCCACTCGAACAGTACCTATTTATCTACTTGCACTTTGATGTGCTTTCGAGCTGCTAGGTTGGCAGGAGCTGGGACCGAGCAATGGGAGCTCACCCCGTTGTGGGGATTTGAACCGCCAACCTTCTGATCGGCAAGTCCTAGGCTCTGTGGTTTAACCCACAGCGCCACTCAACCCACTACATAGCACCTTAAACCTAGGTTATGGGCGTTGCAACAGAATGTACAGTCATGCTTTTTTATAGCAAGAATACAAACCTGGAAATTAATGAACTGCAGCTAAAATATTATGTTCATTTTTCACATAGTCTAGTCCTTCCCCTGCCCCGCCCCCCTAATATTCTTAAGAAGGTCTCTTCTCCCATCTTCAGAGAGTAGCTGGAAGTAGGGAGGCAGAAAAAGGGCCTCCTTTCCTTCCACTTTGCAGTTTTAATCTGAAATCTTAGGCACAGTGCAGTACTGCTCCCAGAGCTCAGAAACCGCTTGCACTAATGAAATTCTGTTGCAAAATGCACCTAGAACAATGGGAGTTTCGAACACTGAAAATATCTCATACCTACTTCTTGAATCAGTGCGCCAGAGCACCTAAATAATTTTAGCACAAAGTGGAATTAGTTGAATGTCAGATTGCCTGTGCCATTTCCATGGAATGTATACACACTGTAGGTTTCCAGAGCATGTTTTAGTATATAGCTAGGGTTCATTATTACCCCACATCAATTGAGAGCAGGGGTGGTAACCTCATGTCAAGGGCTGCATTCCCTTTTAGTCTGTTGGCAGCATGCTAATAGTAGATGGGACAAGAATTAAAAGTCGGAGGGCCACCCCTTTTGTCTCTTTACACCACCCCTTTTGAACACCCTCTTTCTGCTATCCCATTTCCCCTCCTGTCGTTGTTACTCTTATGTAATTAGGCCAAGTACTGGATGGAATTGGACTAAGGGCAGCAGGTTGCCCATCCATTCTAAAATATGCTCAAGTTTCAGATTGCAGGTAAATATAATAACGATGAGCTTTTAGAAAAGCTTGTCTGATGTCATTGATCTTTTAAATGAGTTGATTACCTTTTTGCAAAACCAGTGTTCCCTACAACATACTTTGAAAGCCACTTTTTTAAAAAGTACAGTACTCTTATCACAGTAGCTAAAACCATACATTTTGTTCATTGCAACCCATGTTTATGTGTCACTAAGGGCTCACAATACTCCAACAACAAGGGTTGATAGTAGAGCTACTTATTTTATTTTTCATTAGATATGAAGGAAACACCCATATTTATAGAAAATAAATTGCAGATGGCACAGAGCCACTGATTCAGTTTTTTTAAAATAAAAAAATGACAATATAAGCCTATGCTTGTCTACAGAGTTGAAGAAGAATATACGGATATAAAAGGATGGAACTATGTACAGTAGAGGAAAACAGGGTAATGTTCTGGAAACTGAACTTAGGGGTCTAAAACTGAAACATCTTTACTTACCTTAAAATACAGTTACAACTGTTATTTTATAGTACAGCGCTACAGGGGTGTGATATATTGCCATGTCAAATATTATGAAACATGCTGTTTTAAAAATATATCCTGTGTGTCAATTGGTTTATACTAGTTTTAATTAAACATTTGTACTACTGTACTTGCCCAAAAGCTTCAGTTGTAACCACAATCCAGCAACATGTATGCAACACATCCAGGTGTGAACCTGGGCTTATTGGGTGTTCTCGCTCTCTTTTTTCTTAAGAGACTCCATGTATTGATTCTGTATGGGGTTTGTGTGTGTGTGTTACACAAAACAGTTTGGAGATTTGGAATATGACTTTCCTAACTGGTGTACCTACTGTTAGTTGCATGTGTATAGCACTTGTTGAATCAGGTACTAGTTGAATCAAGGCTTTTTCTACAGTGGCTCCTCTTTTGTGGAATGTTCTCCCCAGGGAGGCTCTCCTGACACCTTCATTACATATCTTTGGTGCCAGGCAAAAACATTTCTCTTTAACCAGGTTTGGCTGATTAACATTCTATGGCTTTTTTAATTGTAGGAGGAGGGGTTATTGGTTTGTTTTCGCTTGATTATGTATTTTATATTCTAATTTTGTTTTTGTCTGTTGTGAACTGCCCTGGGATCTTCAGTTGAAGGATGACATACAAACTTAATTAATAAATATTAATAATAATACTAATAGTGTAGTTGAGAAGCTTCTGTTTAATTTATTAGTGGTGTGAATAGACATACAGTAAAATAAAAGTGCTTTAAAGGTTTTTATAATTGACTTCACATTGGACCAATAAAGGCTATTCAAAATATTACTGGGAGTAGAGAAATGATATAGTATAGTGGCAGATAGAGTGCTCAAAACAGGTCACACCTGCTTATTTCTGATTCCAATACCCAAATTAGTGTTTGTGTTTAGACATTGCATGAATTAGGATGGTGCAAATAAGCATGATGTCCAAATGCAACAGATAAGTTTCATTGCAACAGCTCCTAGTACTCTAGAGGCAGTTCATAGTCTTCCTACACCTAGATTTTTGTGGGCTTAAAGGAACTAAGGTGTTTTGAAAACAGGATAAAGATTCTACTTGGTACTTCTTGGGAATTCCTCTAGGACAGTGGTTTTCAACCAGTGTGCCGTGGCACCCTGGGGTGCCTTGAATGATGGTCAGGGATGCCGCAGGCAACCCTGGCCTCTGTCTCTTTTTCCTTCCCTCGCTCCCTCTGATGCCCTCTTGTGTCTCTGCCCCATAAAGGCTTGCATAGCTATTTGTTGCAGCAGCTTTGGCTACAAGCTTCCCAGGTGAGTGGGGCCTCTGGGGCTGGCCAGGGGGTGCTTCCCAGGCCCCTGTGGGGTTGTGTGAGGAGGCACCTCTCTTTGGGGCAGGGAGAGCAGATCAGAGACCAGGGGTAGCAGCCCAGAAGATTCCCAAGGAGAGGGGAGAGGGGAGAGGGGGCTGAGGGAACACTCCACAAGGGATGGTGTTCGAAAACGGGTGAGGGGTTGCCAGCTCTGTAGGCAAGGGGTGACATAACTGGGTTCCTGAGCCCCAGAGGGGTGCCGCAGACAGACTGCAGTTGGTCAAGGGAACTGTGGATTCAAAAACGGTAAAACCTCTGCTCTAGGAATTAAACTAGTACTTTTACTTTCAGCAACTTTGTTAGGCTGGTCGGTACAGTTTCTGTTTCTAAAATGGCTAGGAAGCATCTAACATTGGTGAGACGAGGGATAACAGGAATTTGTGGTGTGCCTGGATAGCTTTGCTATGGTCCATAGTGATGGTGCTTAAGCTCCTGCTTCTTCTTAATCACTTTGCTGTTGCTTAAAGGTAAAGGGACCCCTGACCATTAGGTCCAGTCGTGGCTGACTCTGGGGTTGCGACGCTCATCTCGCTTTATTGGCTGAGGGAGCCGGCGTACAGCTTCCGGGTCATGTGGCCAGCATGACTAAGCTGCTTCTGGCGAACCAGAGCAGCACACGGAAACACTGTTTACCTTCCTTCCGGAGTGGTACCGATTTATCTATTTGCACTTTGACGTGCTTTCAAACTGCTAGGTTGGCAGGAGCAGGGACCAAGCAACTGGAGCTCACCCCGTCGCGGGGATTTGAACCGCCGACCTTCTGATCAGCAAGTCCTTGGCTCTGTGGTTTAACCCACAGTGCCACCCGCTGTTGCTTAGCCTATGGCTATTTGTTGTAGCACTCTCTGGTCCTGTTCAAATGTAACAGGATCCCATGGCTTGGCGTTGTGGCCAGGGATGATAGAAGCTGCAGTGCAGTAACCTTTGCAGGACCACAAGCTCCCCACACCTGATCTAGATGCATTCTAATCTGGTTTGAGACCATGTTTTGGGACCAAGGAGGACTTGATTGCCCTGAAGGATCACCTTTTTCAAGAGAAGCACCGGGGGGGGGGGACACACGGGGGGTGACCCTATTACTTCTGCTGGATCACTCTTTGCATTTTAAGACTGTCGCCCAAGGTATCCTGGTTGAACTCCATGGATTCAGTATAGGAGGCACTGTACCTCAGCGGTGCTACCTACAGAGCTGGTTTCATAGAGTCGCATTGGGTGACCGTTTCTCAACCTCATAGCATTTGTGTTTTGGAGTTGTCTGTAGAAGGGAAGTGGAGACAGTATTTGAAAATCCCTGATGAAGGACCTGAGAGGTCTGACTCATGCTCAGTTTTTTATCTCGCCCCCCCCCCCCCCGCTTGCCTAGTAACTGAAACCATTAAAGGAGACTCTTCTGATAGCGCTATACTTTTTGAAAACATGTTGTGGTCAATGGGAATATATAGCCCATACAATCTGCTTTATGTTTTTGGCAGAAGTTAAGATCGTGTTCATCCAGTTGTTCCTGATAGTACACTTGTTTGGTCACTGGATGTTAGGTACTATTATTGTGTTGGTCTATGCTTTTATTCATTGTATGATTATTTTAATGTTTTGAAGATCACTTTAATATTTTTAAGTAATCGATGGTATATAAGCATTTTAAATACATAGAACAATAATTATTTACTTCGTTTTTCTGCCCCATAAGCTGCATGCTACATGAATCTTAAAACATAAATTGCTTCAGAATGCCTCATGAGAAGCAACTCATAAATTAAAATAATAACAATAACAAAAATACTAGTAATACACATATGTTTTCAGAAGGTCTTTCAGAACTAGATAACTTTATTCAGTCATTGGGGTGGTGGTGATGGTACTGGGCAGTCCGGAAATAGCTGCTTACACTTTGAAGGATAATGCATATGAATGTTTTCTGTGTTGCAGGTCAAGAAGGTATGGATCTCCTTGTAAAATCAGGATGTTTTGCATTACACTTTTAAATAAGGGCACTCTGTATTAGGGTTAGAGTTGCATTTAGAAAGTGAACTGAGATGATAAGGCAGGGGTCTGCAACCTTTAAGACAAAAAGAGCCACTTGGACCCATTTCCAAAGGAAAAAAAAACTGGGAGCCGCAAAACAAGCCAAATGTAAATAACCACACATTCTTCCCCTTCCCCCATTCTCTCTCTTTTCCCTGAGTCTATTTCAGATAGCAAAGAGGGGTATGGTACCTCTCATATCCATTTTTTGCAAAGCACCATGTGCATAGAGGGCATTATACAAATTAATACATAGAAAAGTGTCTGTCCCTCCCTGCAGTTCAACTCCTCCTCTTTTTACTAACAGCACATATCCATTCCTTCTGCTGGTGCAACTTTCTCATCATTTCTACATAGCAGCATTTATAAACCAGTGCCAGAGAAACTGGGTGAAAGGAAGGTGAGAGGGAAGAGATATGAATATTTATGTGTGTATATATATATACATACACCTACACAATTACAGGTTTGAAGCCAACTTAAAATAAAAAGAGCTGGTAAGCAAAGGAATCTGTGGTGCTTTCCATGGGATCCGGGGACATGTCAGCTAATACTCTTCCCTTTCTTCTTCATTTGCTTGTCTCTGCAGCAAATCTCGAGGGGGAAGGGAGAAGGGCAGCAATTGCATAGGCACGAGAGAATGGGGGAAATCCCGCATGCATGATTTTGGTGCCTAACAGCCCCCCCTCCCTCTGCAATTGCTCTCGTGCTCCCCCGCCTCTCTCTGAGGCCGAGATGCTGCATCACGGCACACACTGGCTACCTCTGGACCCCCTCCTCGTCACTGACGTAATTCACCCCTTCCTCCCTGACAGGGAGGGCGGGCCCATTTTGTCGTTCACCTCAGGTGCTCTCCCTCAACTCGGCGGCCACTCAGAAGCAAGGCACGGAAAAGGATCCCGAAGCACCACTGCCACCCCTCACACACACACAAAAACCCCGCCCCGTCACTTCCCTCAAGCGCGTGCGCTCTCTCTCCCTCAGGTGCCTCGCGCGCGGGGCTGAGGAGATTGTGGCCTGGGAGAGCGTTCCCCCTCGCCGCCACCGCCCGTCCTACTCCGGGGGAAGCTATGAGCCATGAAGCCGCCTAGCAGAACTTCCCTCCGGTGGCAGAAGCAGCAGCAGCAGCAGCAGCCCTTCTCTGGCCGCCGCCGCCGCCTCCTCCATCCCAGCAGCCGCCGCCTTGTTTTGCCCGGCTCGGCTGCCCAGCTCCATCCCCCTCCTCTTTCTGGCGCTTCTGCTTTTCTGCTCAGGGTCCCTGAGGATGTGCGGAGCCGCGGCAAAGGTGTAAAAGAGCCGCGGGTTGCCGACTCCTGTGATAAGGAGAAAGGGATTTCAAGACATTGTGACTGCATACAAACAAACAGAATTTCAGTTTGGGTTGTTGCTGGTTTTTTGCAACTTTATCGTGGGTAAATAAGTTATTCCTGTTTGCAGCAGAAACTGGCCCTGAAGAGTCCTGATTGGTTTACCCCTTCAGTGTCACAGGGCCAGGCCCCTCTCAAACTTTCCGGAACAGTTTTTGTTTGCTTCTAAAGCACATTATTTGTGCCCTTTTTTGTATCAGTAGCATGGCAAAGTTGCAAGTAGTGAATGTTCACATTGCCCTTAATTTTAAAATTTTATTTAAAGGCAGACACCTGGCCTGTAATGGGCGGAAGGGCAAAACAAACGACAGACTTGGTGTTCAATTTGCTGGCCAGTATATCTGTCAAAAGGTTGTGAAGGCAGGGGAAAAGCTGGCCTCAAGCTGTGGAAAGAAAACGAACAAAAGGGCTTAGATTTTAAGTGCTTAGCTTTTTTACAGGAATAAATGCTTTAATAGTTGTGTTTCTGCACTACCTGCAAGCTTTATATTTGCTTACTTCACAATTATTATACTTTCTGTTAGGTAATTAGGAATAGTGAGCCAGTTAGGTTATTCACAAATTTATGGAAGACTGGGAAATGCCTTAGGATGTGAAAAACAGTGCATTTTTGGTTTCACCTTTTCCTTAAACATTGGATGGCCAAAAGGAATGCAATTCTGTTTTCTTCTCCTTTTATGTACTTTATGAATCTGCTAAAGCCCATTGTCAGCTAGACTTTTCAGTTGGAAAGCCAATTGGCCTGGCCAACGAGACTTGTGTGCCAGCAGTATTTTATAGTAATGTTGAGAGCAATACAGTTCTTGTGCTAATGTGTAAAAAGCCTGGAGGGTATAGGCTAGCTATATATAAATATCTCATTGGAGGTAGAAGACAAGGTAGCATAAATAAATAACATAGAAAATGACTTTTTAAAATGTAGTCACTGTAGGTGAGTGTTGACTTAAATAATGTTCTTTATAATTGCTTAACTGGTGAAGGAAAGGAGCCTATTGCAAACCAAGGCCACAGTCTCAGTGTGCTCCTGGACTTAATGCAATCTCCTTGCTTGTTCCAAGGATATAGTGGACAGCTTAGGATGTTATATACAGCTTGCGGGAGAAGAGTTTCTTAGCATAAGCATCTCTTCCCCTCCTCCCCAAACATGCAGCATAATGGGTGAGATTTAGTGTAGTCTGAGCAGGCATCTGCTTCACCTCCCCTGAAATCCTTCTCTGTGCCCCCCAAATCTGCTCAGGGCAATTGGGGGACCCTAAAACAGAATTTGGGAGGACAGATTGCGGAGTGGGAGGAGAGAAACTGGAAATCCCATTGTGCACGTGGGCAGACATTATTGGATGTCTCTCGCTATTCTAAGTCTTTTGGAATGCTGCTTCTCTGAACAATTATGTTCTAACACCTTCAGTGTATATGTGGATTCAAAATTGCAGTCCATAACTATTGCAATAGCTATTGCAGCTTAGCTGGAACAGCAAAAGATTCCTGCATTGCAGGGGGCTGAACTATAGATGGTCCTTGTTGTCCCATCCAACACCACAATTCTGTGATTCTGTAGCTCCATATACCTGGTCAAAACAAAATAAAAAAATTTTTTCCTTCCAGTAGCACCTTAAAGACCAACTGAGTTAGTTCTAGGTATGAGCTTTCGTGTGCATGCACACTTCTTCAGATACCTGCTTAGCTATGGTTAGTAGATACACAGTACTTCAACATTCTGTATATTGGTTTAAAATTGGAAGTATTTAGCATACAAAAGACTTGAAGGAAAATTTGTGGCACCATGTGGACATCTGAGCTAGTAAATTTTGTGATTTAATTATTAGTTGACGATGTCAGGAGGGTCTGCCATAGTTTTGTCTACAAAAAATATATTTACTTCTCTGAAAGATAGCACCGTAAGTCTTTGGAGACCGTAACCTTTTAGAGCAAGTTTGTAACCTGTCTTTGTGAGGTAATGAGAGTCACTAACTTTGTCTCCAACAAGTGCATAATAGAAAACGTAAAATGTTTGCTCTGTTGTAAATGTTCATTTGTAGTGCTTTCTGCAATGAAGAACACTTGCAAACAGTACTGGACATTTTCAGTCAACCCTAAACTTTACTATTAAATGAATGTCTTTCCCTTTGATGCTAATATCATTAATGTTACTAGTAGCTTAATTCATGCTGATAAAAATGAAATGTATCTTAATAGTGAAGCAGCAAAGTCTATTATTAATCATGGATATTGTGAATTTGCTTCACATTGAGGTATCCATTTATACACAGGCCTAAAAATAGCTTGACTATAGCACATTTTCAGTGGCATATATTTTTCTTCCACCTTTCCTTATTTTTGAAGTTGCATTATTAGAGGGAGGTTTTGTGGCTCCCGCCAACGGTGGTGGAGGTGGGGGTAGTTTCTGCCCACGATAAGGAATACTAGATCTGTAATTACCTTACGTGTTTTAGGTTAAATGCCTAGAAGTGAAATTGTTGGGAGGGAAAAGGATTGTTAAAAATGCATCTTGCATTGTTAAAAATGCATCTTGCAGTCCTGTTTAAGAATGATTCAGTTTACGAACTCTGCAAAACTGGAAATCGTGTCCCGGTTTGCGAACTTTACCTCGGTCTAAGAATGGAATCCGAACGGCGGAAGGGCACTAGTGGTGGGAGGCCACATTAGGGAAAGCACGCCTCGGTTTAAGAATGGTTTCGGTTTAACAACAGACTTCCGGAACAGATTAAGTTCTTAAACCAAGGTACCATTGTATAAGCATTTTTTGGGATGGGTGTGTGTCAAAAAGCATTTCATTGGATTATTTGCTAATTTTCTGAGTGCAACCAGAAATAATTCTATTTAGATGCTCTGCATATAGTACATAGAGTCTGCCGTATTTTTCGCTCTATGAGACGCACCAGACCACAAGACGCACCTAGTTTTTAGAGGAGGAAAACAAGGAAAAAAAATATTCTGAATCTCAGAAGCCAGAACAGCAAGAGGGATCGCTGCGCAGTGAAAGCAACAATCCCTCTTGCTGTTCTGGCTTCTGGGATAGCTGCGCAGCCTGCATTCGCTCCATAAGACGCACACACATTTCCCCTTACTTTTTAGGAAGGAAAAAATGACTCTTATAGAGCAAAAAATACGGTAAATATGAGCACAGCTAAAATCCCATTTCCGGTCATGGCTGTAATGCATGTTAGAAATGGTGAACAAAACTTTGCGTTATATCTGTATATACAACAAACTAATATTAATGGTGTCCCAAGCTAAGAGAGAACTGTTGTATTATTTATTGTAGCTGCTACAGTTTGAGTACCATTTTCTAGTAAGTATGATCAGGTAATAAGACTTCATTGAAGGATATGCATATTTAAAACCCTGCCCTGTTTAAGCATAGGAGCCCTTTGAGAATTTCATCTCTAGACTTCAAAGTATCTCCTTGGGAGTTGAATACACTGCTATAACCTTGATGGGTCTTTCAGAGAAATAGTACATTCCTCCAGTTCTCCAAGGACAGTATTTTCCATAGGTGAAATATATATTTAAGAAATGCTTACCTGTTACCTTTTGGAATCAAAAAAATCTTTGTAGTTTAGAGAATTGTATAATTATAATACAGTCTACTAGAAGGGAGAGAGTCTTCAACCATTAACTTTTTGTCCTGCAAATAGTTTGCACCGTCATTGTTTTACAAGGTATGCATGAACTAGTATAGTTGCTTTAAAGAAGTAAGACTTGATTAACATGTTTTGAAAAACCAGTTTCCTTAGCTAAGCAGAAACTTTGCTAAGGTGAGTGGGCAGGAGTGATGTTAGAGGGCAAGGTAAGCAAAAGCAGCAGAATGTCTCCAGGCAGCAGGTGTGTGAATTCTGTAATGACTGGGTGGTCCCCATTAAATGTCATTATGGAAGCGTGGCAAGTTAAATTTTTGAGTCCCCAATAAATAAAGCTGGTTCATCAAGTCTAGTTATGTCAAGGAAAAACATACCTATATGCCTTGGCTTCATACACTTTTGTATAGGAATTGCAAACTGTATTTACTATCTTAAAGCCACTTTCGTGTGTACCTCTGTTTATAGGGAGGGTTTATCACAGTTGGTTTTGCTTTAAACTTGATATAAATTTAGAGCTGATTTTTGGAATGGAGACAACTTCATCCTAGCAGTGGATTTTTGCTAATTTGCAGCCTAATTATATGCTTTACTCAGTCCTAGTCAGTGATGTGCAGTGTTAAGTTTTCCCCCAGGTCTTAAGTTCATTAGTAACAAAGAACGGATGCCAATTGAAAATACAGTATTAGGCAAGCTTGGTAGTTTCAATGTTTTTAGCTTTGTGTACTAAATTCAAGTAAAATAAACTTGCTAAATTAGATCTTACTTTAGGGCATCAAAAAAAGTTTCACTGCAGATTACCCTAATTTCCCAGTTAACTTTTTTCTCACAAAACATACATCACTGGGGCAAGTTCTTGTATTACCATGGCAGCATAAGACCCACTGCTCCTTCCTGCGCCATCAGAGAATTTGAGAAGTCAATATGAAAAGAGTCCATTCTGCAGTTCCTGCCAGCGTTGAACCCTGGATTGATGGTGTCATATAGATGAATGATGGCACAGGCTTCTCCTGCATGGTTTGGAGTGTCTCATGTTCTCTTGGCAGTATAGGAAGTGGGGGGGAGGGTAAAGAACACCTGGACTGTTAAGTCCAGTCAAAGGTGACTACGGGGTTGTGGCACTCATCTCAATTTCAGGCCAAGGGAGCTGGTGTTTGTCCACAGACAGTTTTCCGGGTCATGTGGCCAGCATGACTAAACTGCTTCTGGCTCAGCGGAACACCGTGATAGAAGCCAGAGCGCACAAAAATGCTGTTTACCTTCCCACCACAGCAGTACCTATTTATCTACTCGCACTGGTGTGCTTTCGAACTGCTAGGTTGGCAAGAGCTGGGACAGAGCAACGGGAGCTCACTCCGTCACGGGAATTCGAACCGCCGACTTTCTGATCTGCAAGTCCAAGATCACAGCGCCATAGCATGCACCAAAACCACCATGGCAACTTAAAAAGTTCCATTCAAGAAAACTCACTGGGGTCAAGAAGTGTTGCTCCCAAGTAAGATTTGATAGTAAAGTGAGAAAGAGAGAGGATGGCTTTCTTGCCATAGGCCATTGGTTTAGCTGCTATCACTGCAAGGTGATCAAGGGGGGGGGATCCAAAAAATCTGCACCAGGAGGTGGCAGTGAAGACACAAAGCATAAGCAAGAAGGCGGTCATCATCTAGCACCCACCACTGGTGTCAGCAACCCATGGTGGAAAATGCTAGTCCAGATGTGTTGAACCTGTGGCCCTCCAGATGTTGCTGGACCCACAACTCCCATCAGCCCCATCCAGCTTGGCCAGTGGTCAGGGATGATGGGAGTTTTTGTTTGGCAACCGTGTGCTTGCGTAATCCTGACCAGGATTTCCCGTCTCCTACTCTTACCTCCCAACTGTTGCTGGTAAGGACATCTATCTTCTCAAAACTGCCTCGCCAGATGTACTGTGTAGAATTGGGCATTTAACTACTTTAAAAAGACTGATGATTGGCTAAAAGAATTGATTGGAGCCTTAATATTATGCGAGCAAAGATATTAATCATCAGCATGTTTGATACTTAATGCTAATTACTAAAAAAAAAATAGCTGTCGTTAGGCATCCTAAAGAAGCAATGGATTTTATTTATTATGCCTTCCTTCAAGGCACTCCCGTTTTATTCTCAACAACCCTGTGAGTTATCTTTAAGCTGAGTGTGTGTGGCCAGCCCAAGGTTGCTTAACAAACTTAATGGCTGAGTGACCATTTAAATCTTAGTCCAGTCCCATAAGGCAAAGCAACCTCTTCAACTGATGACTTGCTGTGTTCCTTTTTGGAACTCTCTTCCTATTTGGAGATGTCTGCAGGTGTTGGCGAAAGAAGCCTTGTGACTTCTCTGGGGCTATTGAGGCAAGCTGTCCTCATTCCTGCTCTTACTAACAGGTGACTTCATAATGAAATGACTTGAGCAATCATCTCTGTGGAAAGTGGGCCCATTCTGCTCATGCTGCAGAACACTGAGTTCTTACAAGAAGTGTCCCATCCATGCATGTAACAGTATATGAACAGCTTAGTTTTCATTATGTGCCCTGGACCTTTCCCTGGGCCAGTCTGTGTAATGACTCATCTCTTAGGCCAGTTTAGATGCCCATGCATTCGGTGCATGTTGTCACAGCCACGCTGTCCACACACTCTACTGTAACTTAAGCCTTAGTGTCTATAACTGAAATGATACACGTTCTTCCCCTGTTTACCTCTCTGCCTGGTGGTGCAGCTAGTCTAGTCTTGAGGCCAAAATCCAGGCTGTCATAGCCGGTGGTGGGGAGCAGGTGACCATCCAGACCAGGGTTTGAAATTAGCAGGGCGCCAGGCGCATTTTGCACCTAAAGATTCTCCGTTTGCGAGCACCTCAAAAAGTCTGGCCGCCATTTTGTGTGTGACACTTAAGGATTACTGAAATTATGTGCTTTGAAGCCTGGAAGTATGTGTTAAGGATAGACAATATGTTAAGGAGTTTAACAATAAAGAGTAGAGTGTTTTCAAAACTGAAGTACGGTACCAACATTTTTATTGTAAATGCCAAATTAAGCATGTCTTAACAATTTTTGCTAAAAATGTGATACAGTGGTCACTTATGTGAATTGCATATTAGTTCATGCTTATCAAAATAATAAATAAAAAGTGTTGCTGGCACACACACCCCAACCCAGGTCCCAGAAACCATTTGGCTCCTAGCTTTTCTATCCCAGTTTAGGAAGATTTTTTAATCTGGGGTGGTTTGGCATGTCCATGTTTACAGATTCTCATACATCTTATCACATATATTAAACTTTTCTACAGCAAAATGGTATTTGTTCGTAGTGTGTCTAGCATCAGTGCAGCAGAATCAAACTCTCTGATTCCTATTAGAATGTGAAACTGCATTTGCTCAGAATATTTCTTTTCTTTTTATCAGGGTCGGCAAACTGTTTTGGGTTTGTTTGTTTTTCTGTATTGTATCAGGAATGTAGAAGCAATTAATAAGGCATAGAGTAACATGGGGAGAGATTTTGTGTTCTTCAGAGCGGAATTCATACAAAAGTAATACTGTTAAGGCTGGGGTCAAAATTGCTTGGTTGCACCACCTGCATCTACTTCCTCTGTGGTCTCCCTGTCTCAAATTATAGATAGTATGCTAAGTCATCTGGGTAGGGACTTTTGTATCTGTAAATCACTATGCACATTGATGGAAATATATATATATTTAGAGAGAGAGAGTGTGAGTGAGTGAGTGAGTGAGTGAGTGAGTGTGTGTGTGTGTGTGTAAGCTGCCATTTCCTACACAATAGTCTTGGAACATCTAATAATATTTGGCTGTGGCTCAATAATACATGGCTTAGTTGGTGATATTTGATCAGCAATACATATTTTACCATCCTGCTTGCAAATTTTCTTCCTAAACCCCCTTAAGTCTACAGAAGAGTACACTGATCCCCAAAGGTATTGTGGCAGTGTGTAGTTGTTAAATCCTGAGAACACTTGGCATCCTTTTTTTAAAAGTAACTTGCTTATACTCATGGTTGCTGTACTTATTTAAGACACATGGATGTTCCAAACACAAATCTTACTTTAATCTCATCAGATTATTGGTATGCTGTTTGCCATAGGTTCTTTCTTTCCTGCTTCCTTTCTGTTCCCTACCTTCCCGTCCACCTTTGCTGGTAGTGATATATAAAATAGTAGAGAGATGGATGCTCTTAAGAGTGTGGGAGGATGTGGCTGAACAGGAACTGTCTGCTTTTGCCAAGTGTATTCAAAGCCAGTGGTAATTCAATAGTTGTCATTGCCACATTTATATTTCTTGGTTAACTCTGTAATTAAACGACATCATCATCATTCTAGACCTGCTTTTCTCAACCTTGGATCCCTATATACTGTTGGACTACAATTCCTATCCTCCCTAGCCAGCAGGACCAGTGGTCAGGGATGATGGGAGTTGCAGTTCAATAACATATGGGAACCCATATGTTAAGAAAGGCTGGTCTAGACTCTAGAACATTGCCTTAGAATTAGGCTTTTAATCTGCTTTGGAACGTATTTACATTGTTTGAAAACTAATGATCATGGAGAATAAAAATGTGCCTCCCATTGTTAATTGGATTGTTTGTAATGTCTTTTTTGTGGTTTAAATGCAGTACGCATATAATCTAAGTACTCACTTGGCAATTTAAATATCAAAATGTCTGCGCCCAGTTAGATTACTTAAATCCCATTGACTTGAGTGAGATTTAAGCAGTTTAACTATGAGCAGATTTGGAGCCCTAGTCTAATTAAAAAATGTTGCTGGACCTGCTCCATGCTCTTAATGTGTCTAATCCCAAACATACTTCAACCACAACATAAATATGACCTTGGAATTGTTAAATACTAGGGTTATGTGGCTTCCAGTGTGACTCTATGCACTGACTATTACAGCAAAACTGCTATCAGGTTTTTTTATCTCTATAAATTTAAGAAAAAAGAGAATACAGTACATATTAGCATCTGATTGTAATTTTTCTGTTTTTATTTTTAAGACAAGCAAAAATCAAATTAAAGTAGATCTTGTAGATGAAAATTTTACAGAACTAAGAGGAGAAATAGCAGGACCTCCGGACACACCATATGAAGGCAAGTAATATTTTTTGTATAAGCCATAGTACATTTACACATCTTATTACTTGAAGGTAAAGTTTATAAGAAATCGTATTGTGGCCCATTTTGAAGCCTGTTATTAAATAAAGATAAATAAAGATTGCTTCTTTGTTTGTAGCATATATCTGTTCAAGCTAGTTTGTGCACATAGTATTTTAGAAAACTTTGGGCTGCACTTTTGCAGGAGTTGGTAATGACTTGTGTGTTTGATCTGATAGAACTGCATGAATATTTTTAGCTGAACATAATTTATTGTACAGACACCTTGGAAGTAGTAGTGCAAGTGGGCGGGGGGGAGGTTAAGAGTTCCATATTAATGATATAGTGCCCTGCTTTCATAAACATTTGACACTGAATAATAATGCCCAGTAAGAGGAAGTAGAGTGTGCAAGCATTTTTAAGGACCAGGTTTTCAGACCTTAAAGTTATAATTCAGCTGCTTGACAGGTCTTTCAGCTCACTTCCTCCCATCCCCTTCTCTTGTCCCTCTTGACAGAGAGTAGTAAATTAATTCCAAGCAGTTGGTGGGTATCTGTTGACAATGTAAAAAGTTGAAGTGTACTCTCGGGACCTGTCTCTTTTGCTTATGTTAGCTACATAAAGCGCCATGTAATAGGTTAAGAATGAAACAAATAATTACAATCTGTGGCTTTTGAAAAATATGGAGACCACCAAATATTTAGTACTGTGAGTTAATGTATACCAGGGATTGTCAACCTGGTTCATAACCACCCACTAGTGGGCATTTCAGGATTCTAGGTGGGCGGTAGGGGGTTCTACAGCACAAGCTGAATCCTCCTTCCATCGAGCACCGGTGGGCGGTAAGGAAATTTTACCATCAAGAAAGATGCATTAGTGGGCGGTAGGTATAAAAAGGTTAACTACCCCTGGTATAGACTGTTACCTTTCAGGGGTGCTTCCACTTGTTAAAAACAAATGCACAAGTTTCCTCCTTCACTGAGATGAGCTTTCAGTAAGTAGTGAATCACTAAAGAACATTTGTGCATAGGATAGATATATAAAGAAGCAAGATACACGTGCATATGTCTAAGGTGGTACACATCATATGTACCACCTTAGACACATGATGCTGATGACAGGCATCTGTCCGTGAATCAAGGAGGGAAGAAATCCCACCTCTCCCCAAATCTGCATCAGGGTGTTGTGGACCCTCCAGAGCAGTTTGGAGGGATGCAAGGATATGAGAAATTGCCCCAAAATGCTTGCTTCTCCATTCTGCAGATGTATGTCTGCCATCATTGGGGGGGAGGGGGAGATAAGATGCCACTCATTATTTCTTGTAATACAATTGTTTTAAAAAGCCAATTTCATCACCCATGCTTTGAAGTTGGCTTGTTTTTGAAACTGAGCTTAGTTAATGTTAAGCCATGCTCCTTGGTTTGACCAAAATGGAAATGTGTAGTGTGGCTTACTAAATAAGGAGTAGAATCTTCCGACGTCATCCTTCTGGCCATATGGGAGGGAGAACATACAAGCTCAGTTCACTGTGGTTCATGCACGTCACAGTAAACCATAGTTTATCATGGAATCCAAATGTGGCTGCCATCTCTCCCAGAAGAACAGTGCTTACTTTACAAATCCCAGGATCCTCGAGTTATGTGGGATAGTGCTTATTCCAATATGTCACAGAATGAGAGACCTTTTGTATACTGTGTGTTGAAATTGAGATTCTCCACTCCCAAGTTTATTTTAGAGAGCCTCCTGCTAACTCAAATTCATTGATTTCCAAACTGCATGTATTAATAAGTTTTTATCTCTCTTCATTCTTGCCTTCTAGTATAGTTATAGGACACTATCCAGTCCTCTAGTCTTATTTTACACCACAAATGCAGCTCCTTCAGTCTAGAGATTGTTCCGCCTTTTCAGTTTGAATCTGCCCTACTTAAACATAGGAATCCAAAATTGGGCACAGTGTTCTTGTCATGGGTACATCATTTCTTCCACTTGAACTACTGTGCTTACTACCTTTTAAGCAAATGTGTGTTTGCTGCCTTTGCAGTTACATTACTTTCCTGCCACTGACAAAGATTTCTCGATCTTTCTTAATGTCTGATGAGTTCTCATTCAAGAGCAAAAATGTTTGTTAACAGCTCCCAAATGCATGACCTTACGCTTCTTAACTTTCCATTCATTTTGCATAACTTGTGCAGTTAAGAATTGGGTGTCATCAAATAATTTTATCAGTGTTCCTACTTCCCTCCCTAGAGCTGCTAGTAAAATCACTGAGCAGAAGGCACTCCAAGACTCATCTTAAGGAGGGGACGGAGTTTCCTTCAACTTAAAAGTTTGCCTTTTGCCTTAACAATTTGCCTTTGCCTGTCTTAGTCGATATTGGTGTATGTTTTTTCATTCCATGTTACAAAATGGCCACACTAGACACTTTAGTTAATATTCATAACAACTGGAATGGCTGGCAAAATTCCCCCAAGGTGAGCTTATTAATGTCCCTGGCATTTTCATAATCTGAGTTGGAGGAGAATTCTTTGCTTCTCTCTCTGTCTGGGCATCCCAGAGGCCTTGCCACCGTCCCTGACTGCTGTTAGCAACTATATGCTGGTAGGCTAGAGAAGATAGTCTCTTCCCTTCCCCTTTCCCTTCCTCCCTCCCTCCTCCTTTTCTCTTTCTGGAATGTGGAAAAGTGACACATATGCCTGGAGCCCATAGGAATTGCAGCTTTCCTAAGGGTGATTACAGTTTGCATCCCCCTTTCCCTGTGCATTGCTGCTGCTGCTTCAACCAACTCTGCGTGCCAGAGAAGGGGAGATATTGTGCCAGGAGAGAAGGTGTCAGTGAGGGCTTCTGGGGACAGGGAGTGCAGCCAGGTATAGGTGGAGGGTTTGTTTTTTGAACCTCAGATTCTCAGGAAAAGATATCCGCCCCCTACCTTTCTTTCCCAGAAGAACTTAAATACTTTCCAGGTTAATCCAAAGCAGATTTGAGAGACCATGCCCATCTCTAGTATCTTCTCTTTCCAAAAGGCCAGTTATTTTGAATAAGAAAATGTGTATGGGAATCATGGGTTGTTTGTGTTTTGCTATGTTGCTGTTTATGCGTATGGTCTCACAAGGGCTGCTAATTCATTGAAATGAGTGAAACATGCCATGTGTTGGTGACTCGATCAACAAAAAATAAAGGAAACTGACAGGATTTATTACAGGCTCTAAAGCGGTATCTGATTGTGCTTCACAAAGAATAAAGAGGAAAATTCCCCACCCCAGGAGTTTAAAAAGCATGTTATTGTTATTTATTGTTTGTAGTGTGAAGTTCTATCATGTCATTGTTATTGATTGTTTGTAAGCTGCTTTGGGGTTCGTTTGAATGAAAAGCAGCATGGTTAATAAAGCAAATCAATTAAATAAAAAATAGGGAGACAGCAAGGACAGGGAAATGCAAGGTGAGTTGGAATAAATGTGGTACAATCGCTGTTGAAAAAGATCTGTTGCACCCCAGTCAAGCTTGCAAAGATATATCACTTGCCCAATAACAATTGTTGAAAGTGTAATGAATGCGAAGGAACTTTTTATCATCTTTGGTGGACCTGCCCGAAGATTAAGGCCTACTGGGAAATGATCTATAATGAAATTAAGAAAATCCTTAAGTGGACATTTATAAAGAAACCAGAGGCTTTTCTCTTGGGCATGGTGGGCCAAACGGTTTCAAAGAAAGATAGAACATTCTTTATGTACGCAACAACAGCAGCAAGAATTCTTTTGGTGAAGTATTGGAAGACTAAAGAAGTACCTACTCTGGAAGAATGGCAGACCAAGGTGACTGAATTCATGGGACTGGCAGAGATGACCGGCAGAATCCGTGACCAGAAGAGAGAGACAGTGGAAGAAGACTGGAAAAAATTCAAAATATATCTTAAAAATTGTTGCAAAATTTCGGAATGTTAAGATGTCAAGGGATTAGATATAAAGAATTACAGCTGTAAAAATTGAAATTTAGAAAAAAGCTCTAAAGAGAATTAAATATAAAAAGGGATGAAGGATTGCTAAAAAAATTTTAAAATAAGGATGCAGTGAAGGGGAGGTTTGGGGAAGTCGTGTTATGTTTGTTTGTTTTTTGTTTATGTTGTAAAATTAATAAAAATTATTTTTTTTAAAAAAAGAAAAAGATCTGTTGCACATAGGAATGTAAAAGCTACAAGTCTTTTTATTAGGATTGCTTCTGTCTGAAAGTAAGTGAGCTGTTAACTTTTTTTGCTAAGACAAAAAGTTAAAATGCCATTTGATTCCCTTATTCAGTATTTTGGTAAAATACTGCTGGCAAAGTGTATAATATTTGTGTGTTGGCTTTTGCAGGAGGAAGATATCAACTAGAAATAAAAATTCCAGAAACGTATCCATTTAATCCCCCAAAGGTACAGTGAGCATAAATTCTCGTGAATAATTCTTCAGAATGTTTCTGTATAGTAGGTGTTTTGTTATGCAGTGCTGTTATCCCCTAGATCTTTCTGGATCAACACAGAAACAACAGCCATTCACCCCTCATCATTTTATGTCAATAGTCCCTGGTCACAAAATATTACACAGCTGGCAAAGCAATGATGGAACTTTTTAGAACAAAACTGCCTTCAACACAACCTTGTTGTGAACAGCTTTGTTCACCCCTAGCCCATTGCTCTCTGCCTGAAAACCAATATGAAGGCAGTAACTGTTAGATCTAGGTTGAATTGTATATATAATATTTATTAATATATATGTTTTAGTATAATAGAAATATTACACATATTTTTTAAGCTTCAGGGTGTCACAAGGCTCTTTGGTTTCGCTACAACAGACAAACACAGTTACCCTTCTGAAAATTGCTATAAGGATGCATCTTCATTCCTTGTGTTTATCAACTCACTTGGTAGCCATAGATAACCAGGAATTCCACGCATGCAGGTAACAAAGGGATGGATTTCTCTGTCATCTGTCTGCTTTTTTATAAGGTCATTTTTTAAACTAGTCTGCTAAGAGGTATCACTTCAGATTGCTGTGAGGGCTCACCCAAGAAAATGCTCTCCATGCCAGAAGAAACACTGCATTTCAATATGTACAAAACTATCCTATTTAGGTAGTTTTTATCTCAGAAATCTTGATCATCAATATTATGGAGGAATATTTTTTCATGTGGCGAAGCATCCAGTCATGTGAGCCCCCACCTGCATTCTGCTGTGGTGGAACTCAGGTTTACATTTATCATCATATATTGCCATTTGTGAAAACAGTTGGAGGTTTGCCCATTAAAATATGTAGAGGTTGTCTTGAATACTTAGAAGCTAATTTAATAGAATTTTTTGTTTCATATTCTAGGTGCGGTTTATCACAAAAATATGGCATCCTAATATTAGCTCAGTCACTGGGGCTATTTGCTTGGATATCCTAAAAGATCAATGGTAATGTTGTGCATTAAGTTCTTGAAGATCCTCCAGATAATTGGACAATCGTCTATTTACAAATGTAGTAAAACTGAATTATTGTTTGTTGAGTGAAGTTATTGACAATGGATTATTGATTTAATGAGTATACCACTGTTCATCTGAAGATCACAGGGCATTTGGGTGGATGAAACAATGGATGGAAAGATCATTTTCATTCTCTACTTATATTTTTCATAGGAATTAGAAATATGTTTCCTATTGCTTTACTTTAAACTTAGACCACTGAGTAATTCTATACCATGGTTTGACAGTTTAGAATGCCCCCCTACATCTTTTTTACTGCACCTCTTGGTTTTTGTTAACCATAGTTTGCTGTGACATCTGAATTGACACACTATGGTTAGTGCTTACATCCAAACCATGGTTTCTGGTCTGTCATAGTTGGATGATTTGAATGGCAAACTGGTTATCAAAAAGGAGGAAATGAATGAGGGAAGCATGAAAGGGGTGCAAATGTGTGACTGCTCCCCTTCATTAAACCACTGAGCTGTTTTTACTTAGGAATTTAGAAAACTGGATGACTTTTCCGATTAGGAGTGCTCTGTACAGCAGTGTTAGCCTTAGGTGATCACTGAGTTTTTACTGCTTTTTAGACTTTTCTGTTTCTTAGTAAGAACAGGAATTGGAGGCTAGATCCCCCATGTGATCTTCGGCTCTGTTCTGGAGGGTCCCCCAACTCTCTGGAGTCAACACTCAGGGCACAGTGGGGACCGCAGGGAGGAATTGGTAAAAATTGCCTCCCCTCTTCTGTTAGTTGAGACATTGTTGTTGTTGTTGTTTAGTCGTTTAGTCGTGTCCCACTCTTCGTGACCCCATGGACCAGAGCACGCCAGGCACTCCTGTCTTCCACTGCCTCCCACAGTTTGGTCAAACTCATGCTGGTAGCTTCAAGAACACTGTCCAGCCATCTCGTCCTCTGTCATCCCCTTCTCCTTGTGCCCTCAATCCTTCCCAACACCAGGGTCTTTTCGAGGGAGTCTTCTCTTCTCATGAGGTGGCCAAAGTATTGGAGCCTCAGCTTCAGGATTTGTCCTTCCAGTGAGCACTCAAGGCTGATTTCCTTCAGAATGGATAAGTTTGATCTTCTTGCCATCCATGGGACTCTCAAGAGTCTCCTCCAGCACCATAATTCAAAAGCATCAATTCTTAGGCGATCAGCCTTCTTTATGGTCCAGCTCTCACTTCCATACATCACTACTGGGGAAAACCATAGCTTTTAAGGGTCTCCAAAGTGCTTTTACACAGTTTGGTTGGAAGCATTAGCGGACAGATAGAATAGCTGTAGATTTAGGATTTGCTCTCTTTGGGGCATTAGACCTGTGCCTGAAATATAGCAATTCAGACTGAATATGGGGCTCATGTGTTTGAAAATTAGGTATCAGGGAGGATTCTACCCAAGTTGTTTTTGTTTTTTTAATGTGGGGAATGTGCTGTCTGTCTCTCTCTCTCTCTCTCTCTCTCACACACACACAAGGGCACATTCACTCATATGAGCCCCCAACCTAAAGGCTGAAGTGGTATAGCTCAGACACAGGTTTATCATCCCAGTGAGAACTTGGCCATAATTTTAGCCTTAATGTCAATTAATTAGTGTGATTGATGCAAACTGTGGCAAATGAGTAACCCAGGCATTCTCCTCTGGTTGAGTGGTACAATTAATGCATGACAGGGAAAGATGATTTTAAATAACGGAGTTGAAATTATTCTAAAGGCATTGCAATCAGATTTTTGTGTGTTGATAATAATGTGAATTTTATTATTTCTAATTTATTCTAGGGCTGCAGCAATGACTCTTAGGACAGTGTTGTTATCACTGCAAGCACTCTTGGCAGCTGCGGAACCTGATGACCCCCAGGATGCAGTAGTGGCAAATCAGGTATGATGTTTAGGAAAACTCTGGTTCTCTCTATTCATAATGCTTTTCTCTTTTCAAAAGTACACTGACAGCTCTCAAATTTTGAGTTTTAATTAAATCTGTAGGACACAGGCTAGTGAAATAGTTATTTGCTCTCTGAGAACTCGAAAATGCAGAATTGGTGCAGTTCCTAAAATAGGACCTATTATAGCATAAACCTTTGTGAATTTTTTATTATTATTATTATTATTACTACTACTACTACTACTACTACTACTAATACTTGGGAGTATGTTTTGCTGAGAGTTGTGACACTGCACAAACATTTTGCCTACCTTGATAAATAAAAAGAAAATATTCTGTGCATGTCTGGTTTTATATTTTAAATTAACTGACAATTGTTTTTGCTCACTTCCGGCATTGGGCCAGTTACCAGCTCTCAGCCTGGCTACAAAAGGGGACATGGTGCTTGTATCATAGGCATCAATTTTTGGTTCCTTCAACCAGAGTGAGGCCAGCTGGTTGTTATAGCTCTTCAATAGATGTATACAAAAGTTTTCATGTTATTCATAGAGTTACTGAATCAAATTTATAAAATCAAAGCACACACATGGACACACACTAGCTATATAAAAGTGGCTGGCAGGAATATTGTCTTGCTTGAAAGGTCTCTGTATGAAGAGGAAAGAAGCCTATCACTGTTGCACCATTGGCAATCGTCTTCATTGCTTTTAATTCTAACCAATTCTCCTTTGAATAAGAGCTTCTGTAAGCAATAAATTTATTGTAGAAAGGCAGTTGCACTGTGTTCTTTCCTACCTGTGGTGCTTTGGAGTCTTAAGGTATATTTATTCATCAATTGCAATTCCCAGATTGGATGCCAAGTAAGCCAGACAGTGCAGTCTGAATGCAAAAATTCTTGAATTTGGACAGTTGTATGACTTAATTTTTTTTCCTTTTTGCTATAGTACAAACAAAATCCAGAAATGTTTAAACAGACAGCTCGACTTTGGGCACACGTGTATGCTGGAGCACCAGTTTCTAGTCCAGAATACACCAAAAAGATAGAAAACCTTTGTGCTATGGGCTTTGATAGGGTGAGTATTGGTGCCTCTTATGAAAGTGATAAACCACAACATGTCTATCCTTCCGTACGCAGCAACAGAACTTTGGTTACAAGGCCTGCCTTGTGTCAGATACTCTTTGCTTACTTGGGTAGAAGCTTCTGTTAGATTATCTTTGTATTATGCCTTGATTAACAGCTTTTTCACTACTTCTGAAGCTCAAGGAAATCCGTTTAACACCTGATTTTCTGTTAAGTAACTGACTTTAATTTAGCCATGGTCAAACTGACGTGTAAAGTTTCCTTCAGGCTTGTGCTGCAATTGGGTTTACATAAAGAACAGGTGCACACACTGACTTGAGTCTTTTTTTTCTTTTTCTTTTTGTCTTTGCAGAATGCAGTAATAGTGGCCTTGTCATCAAAATCATGGGATGTAGAGACAGCAACAGAACTACTTCTGAGTAACTGAGCCATGTGCAGAGAACTGCTTCTGTAGCCCAGCTTGCCCTTTTCTTGAAGAGCCTCACCATCTCTTATTTTTAGGTTTCTATATAGATTCTCTTTCAAAACTGGCATTCTTGCCTGATGCTATCTAGGCATTATTGGAGACTGAAAAAAGAAAAAAAAACCTGCTCTGTAAATAAAGCTAATTAAACGTCTGTGTAAATTTAAAAAAAAGGGGGAAATACTTTAATTTTTTCTTACTAAATATTGTAAATTCCTTGAGCTTGGCTAAAACAATGGGGGACAACATGCCTACTTTAGTCTTAGCAGTGTGACCCAAGACTAGAAGGAATTTGCATCAGGATTTTGACTTTTAAGAATTTATTCAGAACACATCTGATTGTGTCCATAATCATCAGTCATTGATGTCACTCATCCCAGCTACCTTACCTATGTTTTTTTAACATGGATCCTACGTGCCTGTGGACCTTATATTTGCATGCTTGTATTTTACATAGACACTTTAAAAAAAAAAAAAGTAGGGTAAACTGAACAGAGCACTGTTTGAAGTACTTGAGTATTCATTCTTGTAACTTTTTCCTAAGACTTTCCAAATGTGCTCATAGATCAAAATGACAGCCTACTCGGAAATGTTTTCACTTCTTAAGGAGTAGCAATCTTCCATTTCTTCTTTACCTCCCTCTCCCCCCCCCCCCAACTGCACATGCAACTAAAATAACACACTAGAACCTCCAGAATTTGTGGGTATGTGCCATTTAAAGTAGCCTAGTTTCCCACTTCCAAGTGGTCTATTTTGAATAACCAGTAAAAGTGTTTCAACCATTGTAATTTCTACACAATTGTATAAAAGGTTTGGTATATCTGGACATAGCACAAGCAAGTGGAGCTGCTCTTTTGTTTCTTATGCAGAAATCAAACCTCTTTCAATAAATTCTGGATAGAATGAATTTGCCGAGAAGAACTGGTTCTCTGTTAACACTGAGAATGCCACCTCTTTTCTCTAGTATTTGCTGTGATGCAATCAGTTTGGGGGCAAAAGCTTCCTAGTTTTTACTTTGGACATTGTTTTAGGTAGGGGTTGCTTGTAAACCTCTAAAGTCCCTCTTGTGCACATTTCCCCCAGTTGACACTTGAAAGTCTTGGATTGTTGTTTTTTTACTGTAAATATATTGAATGCGAGTAGAAGTACCTGCTAAAACAAATGTACATACAGTCATACTTTCTATTCATTCAGAGAGATCTAAAATCTCCAAATCATTAGTTTTTATACCTTTGTTGCAAGTTGTAATATCATTACAGAACTGCATCAGGAATTGCTTTTGAGCAAAATGCAGAGATGCAGTGTCAACGTAGAATTCTGCAAGGTTATTTTCCCATTCCTGCCCCCAACTCTTCTGTACTGTAGATAGGAAAGTTTAAATCGGTCCATTTTTTAATTGAAGAAGCTGCATCACCACTTTTGCTAATCAGCCATGTTGCATAACTGTTAAGCATCTAATGTGAAGTAGAGAAATGGAAGAGATGAGAACCTAAACAATGCAGAATTATTTTCTGCAGTACGTATGTCTTAAGCTGCCTATAGATTCAAGTTACTAGGACACAGAAAAATAAATTGTAGTTTATATCTGTGCAATGCAGAACACTGTTGATCTCTTCACATCCTATTTATGCATTCAGTGATTGTATGGTTTTTCTTGCAGTCCTGTAAATCACTTTCAGATGCCAAAGGAAATGTGATTTTTGTTTTTTCCTTGATATATATTTATTTTTTTTAACAAGTTGCTGCTGCTCAACAAAGTTTTTGTTAAATAGTAGCCAGGGCCAGCAGAACCCTGGCAATCTGCCATTTGTGTTTGTAATTTTTTTTTTTTAATGGTCTATATTTTGACGAGTTCATCTGCAGCTTTGTTTTACCCTGGTGGTAATTGTGTAAAAATGGCTGATAGATTACATTTTCCCTTGTTCTTTGCAAATTATTAAAGGAAAGATCGTGGAAGTGGTTAGATGGAATGAAATGTCTTCTGCTTTTCCATCTAGATCATATTAATCATTTTAAGGAAGCTTTCTGTGATTGTGTTAAATGAGTAGAAAAAGTTTGAACACAGGAGAAAAAGCTTACGCTAAACATAATAGCTAGGACTCTTCCCTTGGCTACATGAAACTCTTGGTATTGGTGGAAGGATTCATATAGGTGCTAGGTTTTCCCTTCATGGTTCTAGTGTAATGACAGTTGTTTTGTCACTGCACCCAAGAGGAAGTTTTCTCAAGAATTGAGCAAGAATCCTTAACTTACGTTGATGCCAGCTGGGACTCAGTTTCTAAAGGTATGTGTGCACGGCTTGGTAGGCTGTTGAGCTGAGTAAATTGCTGCTACCCAGCTCAATCTTAATTTGCTGGTCTTTAATTATTCAGCGTATCATTTTTCACTTCTCATTACTCTAAAAATAATAGTCAGGCAGCCTTGCAGTTATTGTGAGCTGTGCCAGTTATGGTGGAAGAATTGCTGCACAATTCACATACACCACACAATGGATGCTAATCATGCAATAACTTGTTTCTGGGAACTTTTAAGCAACCCGTAGATTTTTAAGAAATCCAGAGGGTTGGAACTGGTTTATCTCTGTTGAGTACTGAGATTATAACCATTGACTGCTCTTTCTATGGAGGCAAGAGAGAAGAGATGCCCTTCCCATTGACAGGGGTCTCAACAAATCATTGTAAGTGCCAAAAACACTCCACACAACTAATTGGGTTTTTAAAAAGCCAAGTCCATGCTTTCGTTCCTATACTGAGCTGCCATTAAAAAGTGACAAAGTACAAAACAATTTGTACTCCTGGTGATATGTGCTGTAAAAAAAGGTGGTTAAGCAGCATTTTACCTCAAGCATTGACTTTGGAACATTTTGACCAGTCAGGTACTTCTATAAATGTAATTAAATGATATTTTATGATATCTTTGGAGAGGAATATCGAGGTCCAAGCCTCAGCAATCTGTCTAAAAGGAGAAACTCTGGTTGAAAGCAACTTTGTCTTCAAATAAACCAAATGGTTGCAAAGTGAGTAAACTATGCAAACTCAAACTTGTTCAATAGAAGAGTTAGACATTGTGGAATGTGCACCTTGCCTTCCCTGTCGTTTGCTTTCTTATATTTTACAACTTAAGTGATGGCAATGACACTGGGCTTTTATTTTTTAAACGTTTTGGTGGCTTTTGCAGTCATTGTTCGGATAAGAACCGTGCTTCCGTCACGGACATTTTGATAGGCTCATAAATAGTTACCACTGTCAGATTTTGAGTTTTATTGGGTACCCAAATGCATGATGGGCAGTCTGGGAAGCTTAGCACAGTTAACTGCAAAAATCATGGTTGAAGGGAGAATGTTGCAATCAAAGACTTTTCTAAACAAGGCTTAGTTGCATGAATATAAGCATAGGAAAAACATTTAGTACAGTTGCTGAAGTAGCAACCATCGTGATAAGAGCTGCAGTATTCACTCTGCTTTGACATGCAAGTACAGCTACATCCTTGTTAGACTAATGCTCCCAAAGTGATTTGGGGTTTTTCAATACATAACCCAACCTTCAGGTTTTTGGGTTTTTTAAGTGCCATACTTAATCGGCCTACTCTTCTACTTGGAGCTATTAAATGCCCCTACCTGCTTTTTTTGTGTTTTACTGTAATAAACTCGTGACTCCATTCCCTAAAGGATGAAAGTTTGCAAGCTGTGTATTGTATGACAGTGCTGCTTTCTGGTTAGTCCCTCTGCGATGGGAAGATTCTACTAGTTTGAAATAACCATCCAGAATCATGCCAACAAAACCCAACAGTACTATAGGAGCCCATTAATAAAATTTGCATTGTGGCGCTTTACATTGATTTTTAGAGGGGGCCTCCCCTTTCAGAAAAGTGGTACTGTCAAAGATCCTTGCTGACCTGTTGCCGTTTTCCATTTCAATTTATGTTGTGGGGGTGGGAGGTTTTTTGGGTTTGGTTTTTCTTCCCAACCAAGATGACAAAGGCTATTTGTAGGAAGCTTTCAACTGGACATTTCATTGTGAGTGAGCGGGCTGCAATGCAACGTTGGTGTTTGCGTCTCTTGAGAATAAAAGCCACGCAACACTTTTGTATGCCATTTTTCTAAAAAAATAATAATAAATACACTTTAAAAATGTTGATTTCCACTGCAAATGCTTAACAATAAATGCATGTTTCCCTGAAAATGCTTTCCATTTTACTTTGTGGTAATCAATCTCTCCAGAACAGGAGATGATGCACCACTATTTAAGTGTGATATAATGGTCTCATTACGTTACAAGAGTGATGACCCATAGACCAGCAAGTTGGATTTTATGGAGCAGACGTGTGCAAATCAACCAGTTGTGTTTATGCTTTGTTAAAATCTTTTTTAAATTAACGGGTGGCTGAGGCATTGCTACTTGAGTGTTCCTTGCAGCATTAGTAAACTCCTTTGTTCTCACTACTTGTTGCCTTTGCGGCCAAAAACCTTGGAATTTTCTTACTGGGAATCTGCTCAGGGGAAGGCATATTACTTCTCCTACCAGCCTAAGTTGCATTTTTCTGCTGCAGAGTAGGCATTCTTCTCCCCAGCCCAAACAGCTAAGAGAAGGAACTTCCTCCCAAAGTAGATACGGAACCTTCCATATTGTGGCCAGTATGCTGAGCCTTGGGTAACACACACAAAACCATTTCCTAATCCACAATAATAGAGCTTTCATATCCTGGCAGCCCTAAACTACCCCTTCTCCATGTGCCTATTGCTGAGGCAGATGTGCCGAAACACTTAGGGGTGGGGACAGAATGTTCTCCTTAATCTTTAGGTTTACGTTAAAGTTGCTGTTGTGAATAAAAGGGGCATGCTGGATCCTTTGGGGCACTGAGAAACAATACTAGGTTGTCTTATTGGGAGCAACTGAATCACAACTGGTTGAACATTCTAATAGTTTTGCCAAGAGGCAGCATCGGCTGAGGCAAAAAAGTTAAGTCTAGGATGCACACAACTCTCTGGTCGCTCACATGGCTGCCTGCAGGTATCTTTTTCAAATCTCTTGCTCTTCCTCTCAAAGCAGCCCAGGGTAGCAAAAAGCCCCATCACGTACTGATGAGCTGTGCCTTCCTTGAGTTACTTGGCACAAAGTTCAAAATGCAACAGCAGCGCACACATACAGCCGCCACATCTCTAGGTCTTCCCCCAAGGAAACCGCCTGAAATTTTGGAAGGAGAAATGGACGATTTTCTCCCACATCTAACTCATCTGTGAGTACGATAGCAGCAGCAGAAGAAGAATGGAAGCACCAAAAGAAGCACCAACAGCTATGCCGTGTGGAAAATCAATGTAACTTTCGCTGTAAGAGAGGAGACCAAGCATAAAGCATCATCTCTTCAACTACAATGGGTCTGGGTTAGAGGATCACGCTCCAAGCTTATAGATCCTCCTTGCAGACACAGCTGTGTGTCATCCCCAGCGCATTTTCAGAATGAACTTTCCGAAAGGAATAATGCTCATAGTCAAGTCCTGGTAGAACACTCAGTATAGTGGTACCTCGGGTTAAGAACTTAATTCGTTCTGGAGGTCCGTTCTTAACCTGAAACTCTTCTTAACCTGAAGCACCACTTTAGCTAATGGGGCCTCCTGCTGCTGCCGTGCTGCCGGAGCACGATTTCTGTTCTCATCCTGAAGCAAAGTTCTTAACCCAAGGTACTATTTCTGGGTTAGCGGAGTCTGTAACCTGAAGCGTCTGTACCCCGAGGTACCACTGTACATGTGAAAAGGTTCCAGAGGTCTTGGTGAACCACTAGCTTGACATGAGTCAACAGAGTGATGCAACAACAAAAAAAGGCTACTGCTATTCTAGGCTGCATCAACAGAAGTTGATAAGGGAAGTGATAGTCCTGCTCTTTTCTGCCCTGGTCAGATCCCACCTGGAGTCCTGTGTCTAAACCCTGCAATGCAGGACTGTCAACTAAAGCATCCATGACAGATGGCCATCCACACAAAACCCTCAAGCTGTTTTTCAAGGCAGACTCCAGACCCTTGCTGGAAGTGTCCTTAGGCCTCTCTTCTGTACATAGGGAAAGCACCATGGAGCACATCTGGAGGTGGTCCATGACATCTGGAAGAAAGTAAAATTGGTTAATCAAACGGTGGTAGACTTAGATCTACACACACTGGACTGGTAGCATCCTGACAGATTAAGAAACAGTATATTTAGGTAGCTCTGAAGTTCTTTCCTCTGCATCTGCACTGGGGTATTAAGGAAGCTCAGATCAGGTTTGCCAAACCTGGTGCCCTCCAATGTTTTGGACTATAACTACCATAATTCCTAACCATTAGCTAGCAGGGGTTGGTGGGAGTTATACCCTAAAACTTCTGGAGGGCATGGGATTACAGAAGGCAGGTTTGGATTGATCACCCATGCTAAGCTCTTAAAATTTAATATAGAACACTAATGTTTCATTGACCTCTAGCATCTCCTAGATGTAATCCATCATTTTAAAAAGCCCACCTGATGATGGTACAAACCCCTTCAAATACAGTGGTACCTCGGGTTAAGTACTTAATTCGTTCCGGAGGTCTGTTCTTAACCTGAAACTGTTCTTAACCTGAAGCACCACTTTAGCTAATGGGGCCTTCTGCTGCTGCTGCCGTGCTGCCGGAGCACGATTTCTGTTCTCATCCTGAAGCAAAGTTCTTAACCCAAGGTACTATTTCTGGGTTAGCGGATTCTGTAACCTGAAGCGTATGTAACCCGAGGTACCACTGTACAGTACATGTCTTGCAAGAACACATTCAGTAATGACTATCTTCATAGCCTCTGTCCCAAATTAAACACTGGCGTAGAGATACTTGCTATGGGGGGGCCACCAGGTGGCGCATTGGAAGATGGCCGACAATAACATCTCTCCGACCCACACAAGGTAATTAAGAGGCTGCTATGGGAAGTATTCAGTCTTCCCGATCCCCCAAGGAGATGGGGGGGGGACTGCCTTGCCAGCGGTGTCCATAATGCACCCCCGGATTCGAAAGAAGTGGGTGCCGGTCACTTGGCATCAGCCCTTGGTGAAGTCGGCTCTTCCTGACGCTGTCTCCAATCTGCGTGTGCTGGTTCGCTTTAGCTCGAAAATATAATTGGAAATATACAATTGGAAAGAAGCTAAAGCACATACATCAAGCAAAGTTCGGGAGATAAGACTGCTGATTAATGGATCTCTGGGATCGGAGCGGTGGTGCAGGACAAATAAATCAAGTGATGAAGCGCCATTAAGAGACTGGTATGTCTGGAGTGAAGAAGGGGGCTGGAGGAAAAACCTTCTTTTCTTTGCCTTATGGGAGTATTAATAACCCTCCACCCCAAAGAAAGAAGAATCGCCGTATTTTATTTATCACAAGCAGAAATTTAAAAACTGTGGGGGGGGGGGGAATTAAAGAACAAAGAGAGGATTGGTAAATATCGGAGAATAGAAAAATTCTATGACGCAGTTTTAAATGGTGTCTTGTAAGGCAGGCTTGTCTAAGAAAGACGGGGGGAGGAGGACCAGGATTATTGGAATGTGAATGATGATTGGAATGCGATCTTATCCTGGCAGAGCCCTCTTTGAGATATCTGACAAGCCTGGGAAAACTAAAAGGCAGACCGAAGATAAACTTTTGAAGGAGGAGGGGGAATGGCGACTGTCCCTATGAGATATGACTTGTGGAGTGTGTAAAACCCACACAGACGATGTTTGCTTCCGACCTGCTTGTGAAGATTATCAGAGATCGCAAAGAAAGGAATATATGACAACAACAAGATGAAGAAAGTAATAAAGAGACTATCTGGACAGAACTGTTTAATTAAAGCAGTAATAGAAGTGATGTTTGGACCCTCGTTCGGAGCTTGATGTATGGGTACCCCCAACAAAATTTTAAAATCTGGCTGTATAATTTGGAATTAATGTGATTTGAAACAATGTGATTTGATTGGCCTGTTAATAAAAATTATGTTAAAAAAAAAGAGATACTTGCTATGTTCCTCTGATCAGCGCTAAATATTAAAAGGTTACAAAATGCAAAATTCAGAGTTTCAAGAAATTGTATTCTAAGACCTTACAGGACAGGCCGATTTTGATTCAGCAGATCAAAAACCCCAATTCCCCTCAAACAGTCTTGGTAAATCTCCTTGGCTACATACCTTAGTAAATGTATTTTTCATTATACCATCTGCAGCTTCTCTTGTTTCCCTGATATTTTAGGTTTCTTAGAGGTGTTGTGTGCAATACCGGAATGCTCTTTGCTTTCTGAACACTCCAGAATACACAAGTCATCTTGCTGTGAAAACTATGACCAGAGGTTCTGTTCACAATGCAAAATCTTTCTATTTCAAATGGAGTGATGCTTGATTAGCTGTTTCTTGCCTATTTTGTTCTTTTAATCTATGAAATCCAGGGCCTAAGTATTTTACACTACTATCTGGTCCACTGGAGAACACACACTTTCCCAAAGTGTCAAAATCTTATGTGTTGACATCAGTGCTTAGGCAGCAGGAAATTTATTGGTCCTACACAGATACAGAGATGCCATGCAGAACTGAGGCAAAGTAGAAATTATACTTTTCTGGGGAGAAAAATGATACCATATGACACCTAGAAGCATTTATTTTATGCAACAAACTTAAATATGATCATGTGTACGTTAAAAGTGTACACTGTATGCTGAACAATGCCAGGGGGAAAATCAATATTGATGCAAGTCTTCTAAAATTAAACATTAAAAAATGAGCTTGGGCAGGAAGACAAAAACGTAAAACAGACTTACTTTCAATCAGCACAATGCTTAAAATTGAGAGCAATCCTAAACATTTCCAACATTCCTTACAAAGCTGCCAAAAGTTCAACTATTTTTAAAAATTGATATTTTACATCAATAATAAAAATCTGGTGACAAACATTATAAAATCAAATGCTGGGCTGCCTTTACTCCATTAAATTTAGAATATTCCAACAGAATCACAGGAGTAAACCCACTTAAAAGTGATGTTTTTATAAAACAACCAACAATATGTACATTTATTGCAAATTATATTAAACTAAAATGGAGAGGGAAATTAAAAAAAAGATGAAATGTCTACTTGCAAATCAATCAAGTGATTAGTCTCCCACTCAGATAAAAAGTCAGAAAGCAACATGTATAAAAATTGTCACTATGTGACTTTTCATAGCAGGAACCAAAATCTGTACATCTTATTTAGCTGGAAAGAATTATACATAGGAGTCTCCAAAAGGAAAGCAGATGAGAATTCAGGTATTTTCCTTGTGTCTTGGATTAAAATTCTTTCAGTAAGCTTCTATTTTTTTCTTGCAAAAAGGGTGGGCAATACCTGATTCTAGGTCTGATTTTTTTTTAAAGGATCTCATTCTGACTTTCTTTTAAAAAATGCAGCATGAAAATTTATGGAGTAAAACACTTTTAACTCCAGATATGCAGAAACTGGAATCAAGTGTTAAGCAATTTGCTTAATTATTGACTTTTCATAAAAAAAGTCTCTGGGAAAATAAGTACAGATGCTTTTAGC
Organism: Podarcis erhardii; assembly: GCF_964252035.2. Classification (NCBI taxonomy): domain Eukaryota; kingdom Metazoa; phylum Chordata; class Lepidosauria; order Squamata; family Lacertidae; genus Podarcis; species Podarcis erhardii. The sequence continues at coordinate 19,438,882 of NC_138512.1, forward strand.
CTCTCTCAAGAGTTTCAGCAGAATAATGTCATCTGAAAGGGAAGCAGATTTTCCTTCTGTTTTCAGAGCTGAAAGCGATGTGATCTGAGTATTTTCAGTTCCTTATACAGGAAATTTCTTGGTTTTTGCAGAAGCTTGGAGCATGCCTTCATTTGGCCCTCCTTTTCCTCCCCTTGCAAGGAAGTTTTCTTTTTACCTTGAAGAGAAGAAGAAGAAAGTTTAGAAAATGAAACTTCCTGGGAAAACGTTCAAGAGCGAAGTGAACTTTCCCCTCTGAAGTGCACCTTTGATTTCTTTTTTTAAAATCAATTTTTAAATTCCTTAATTATTATTTTTTATTAAATTTATATCCCGTCTTTGTTCCATCTTGGACCCCAACATACATGGGTACATGGCATACAGTCATCTAGCCTATGCACACTTACCTGGAAGTAAGCACCACTGGACACATTACCTGAATATTTATGTCTAGGGATTGCACTGTCAATTGTGTTTGTATTCACATCATCTTTGATGTAGGTGATAAAGGTCTGGTTGAAATTCCACTGAGGACAATAATTTGCATTTATATGAGGCTGATAATCTTTTTATGAATTGATTTGGGGGTGGGGAGATACATTACTTTAAATTTACATTATTTAAGTAAATTTCCACTGCAATAATGTAAAGAGCATCATAAAGATGCTGTAGCATTTGTCTAGAAAAGCTCAGCAATTGAAACTCTTGTCGAAGGAAGGAAGGTGGGAAGAATGACAGGAATATAGCAGTTTCGCGTGTTCCCAGTTTATTGACTTTTATTACCTAACTTCCACTAAATTTTTAACATGCTGAAGTACTGTGTGATCTTCTACATCCATGTCAGCGACATTTCTACAAGGACTGACCAGCACCACCTCCTCCCAGCACCCATAATTATACAAACATAGCCCTGTATAATCTCCCTGCTGCACCTTCAAGAAGCCACTCTCTGTTAGTTCTGTCTCCTCAGTGTCTTCCTGGCTGCCTGTATCCTCAGTGTCACAAAGCTTAAAAAGATCCATTTCACTTGGAGAATATCCAGGACTTGATTCTATCTCGAACACTGACTCTCCATCACTTCCCAGCACCTTGCTTCTGAAAAACGTTAGAATGGGAATATCATTTGGGAGTAAAAGCCTAGCTAAATCAAACTAGGAGTTGCACTTCTGTCCTTTGAGCTGAGACGAAATGAGCTCTGCTTTTCGGAGCTTAAGTCAATTTTTGTTAGCATGAGATTTCTCTTAACCTTCTTTGAAAGGGCAAGTGGTCTACATAAGGAATAACAATGGACTTTACAGATGTGTAAGAATGGTTTCTATACTTCTTTAGACAATTATCAGCTATATTGGAACAATATATACTATTAAATACAGGCAACATCTGATTTGCACGGGGTTGCATTCCTGGCCCCCTTTTCTGGCCACTTCTGGGTTGTGGCGATGCACGTGTACATGATCATGCATGCATTGAACAAGCGTAAAATGGTTGTTGCCTGTATACTTCAGTTGGTTTTAACTATGCCAGAGATACAGATTTCCCCTCACCAGTATACATGTAAAAGGATGCCTAATCAAATTCCTTACATAAAAGAATATCTCCTCTGTTTTCAATAAGATCTCAAAGAGCTAATTTAAGCATGTCCAAGGACAGGCCTTCCCAATTTGTGACCCAACAAGCTCAAGACAATCTAGTAGTCATGTACAACATTGATTGGCCACAAGGTGGTGGTGGGATCACAAGTTGGGTAGGCCTACCCAAGAGCCTGCATATATTTGGTACAATTTTTGAGCACCAGATTCGTATGCCATCTCACTGTTTGCTTCTGAAACTCCTCCCAGTCTAAGAAATAGGCTGTGCAGCCAGCCATTATTTGTGGCCACCAACCCTGACCATGTCCCTTCCCAGGAATCTTCTAACATATGTAGAGGATGGGAGTGGGGAGAAGGTAGGATCAGGACTTGATACTACCTCCAGAGAGACAACTGTGAGAGATTCAGGTTGCTCCTGACTATGTGAGGAAGCTGGTCCCTCTCATTTGGTGTTGGACATCCAGTAACTGCCTTTGTGAGCCCTTGAAGGGGGCTGAAATTTAAGAAACAAGCCCCCATGGTTCGGACAACAAAGTAAACTCATCGGACAGTTGTTCAGAAGGCTAAGGATTCCTAGGCAGGCTTCCTTCATACTGATGCTGATGCTTTTGACCAGGGGAATGGTCAGTAGCCAATAGTAAACACCACCCTAGGAAGGCCATATATGAATTAAGTAGGTATCTCTACTCCTGCTAACTCGCCAGGTCAACAGCTAGTTTTAAAAACAATTTTATAATTGACCACAGGTTGAAGGACCAGTAAGACTGGTTAGGGGCACACAAATTCTGACTGGGCATCATGCTTGTCAACCATCTCGACTGGCCCCTCAAGTCTTCCAGTAAGTGCAGAGACCTTGGGGTACCACAGTTCTTATAGCACCACATTGCCTTGTCATGATCCCTGATCCCAGTGAAAACTATCCCTAACACAAATCCTAGCCCCACACCACTTCTAGAAGTCCCAATCCTACCCTGCTGTGCTGCCATTATCCCACAGCAACATGCACACACAGAGGGTAACAGGGAGGAGGTGAATAGACAAAATTGAGAGCAGCCAGGTTGCTCAGGTGCTCTGGAAGAGCTGCTTGCTTCTGAATTTGATTTTCAAGACTGGGTCCAGGTTGCAGTAACTACTCCTCACTGCACACTTGAGGAACTGCAGGCAAAAAATAGATGAGCCAAAGTGCCAAAACACTCTGGAGGAAGGCAGAATTTCTTTCTCATGCCCGAAGAGACATCTCTTCCTCAAAGTTCTTTACCCTGGAGATGGGTGGTATTATCCCTAGTTAGGGGATTTCTGAAACCATTTACACTGGCTTTCCCCACTGATTCTGATGTGAACCAAGCCACACGCAAAAGACTAACTCACGCTCCAACTATGAACAACTTTCTCCCATCATGCACTTCAACTGCTTACTCTGACATGTCTGTGCCTTGCCTTGTGCAAAGTAAACAACAGCCGAGATGCAAAATACATAAGAAGAAAAATCTACCACAGCCAATTTTGCTGTTTACACATGGATGGGGATGTCGAGGATTTTTTTTTTACCTGCTTCCCAACTTGCGTTGAAGAAAGCCTTCAAGTTGCATAACGGCAGGTGAGTACATAGGGGACTAGAGTGCACCTTTAGGGTGCCAGTTGCCCATTCTTTTTTTAAAAAAATGTGTGTTTTGATTTTTCTTATAAAGCATACAGGATAAAAACAATGATACCTAACATTAGGGAAAACAAACCAGCTGATTCCACCAATAAGGGAAATACCGTATTTTTCGCCCTATAGGACGCACTTTTCCCCCTCCAAAAATGAAGGGGAAATGTGTGTGCGTCCTATGGGGCAAATGCAGGCTTTCGCTGAAGCCTGGAGAGCGAGAGGGGTCGGTGCGCACCGACCCCTCTCGCTCTGCAAGCTTCGCGGACCTCTCCGCAAGCAGCGGGAGCGCTACCGCTGCTTGCGGAGAGTTGCTTGCATGCAGAAGCCTGCGCGCACTGAGCTCAGCGCGACCAGGCTTCGCGGACCTCTCCGCAAGCAGCGGGAGCCAGCGCTGGGCTCCCACGGCTTGCAGAGAGCTGCCTGTTTGGGGGCTGGGGCGGGGGAAGCTCGGGCCTCCCCCGCCCCAGCCCCGCACCTGGGGGGGGGGAATAATTTTTTCCCCTTTATTTCCCCTCCAAAAAACTAGGTGCGCCTTATGAGACGGTGCGTCCTATAGGGCGAAAAATACGGTAATAGTTTGTCTGTAGTAATATTACAGAATGTCTCTGTTTGATTTGTACTATTCAGCCCAGAGTTCCTGACCACAGTTGGCCATGTGTATCCGGAGGACTAGTTGCAAACAAGCAATACCATGTTTCATGAAATCTATCCACCTCAGAGTTTTTCCTAAACACAAACAATCTAAGGGTTTTTCCATTAGTGCCCACTTTCAAATTTCTTGATCCCAGCAGCAGTTGCCTATTCTTAACAAGAAGGGACAGGAGCAGCTCATATGGTTGACTGACTGGATCAGGGGTCAGCAAACTTTTTCAGCAGGGGGCCAGTCCACTGTCCTTTGTGGGGGGACGGACTATATTTATGAAAAATATATACAGTGGTGCCTCGCAAGACGAAATTAATCCGTTCCGCGAGTCCCTTCGTCTTGCGGTTTTTTCGTCTTGCGAAGCACGGCTATTAGCGGCTTAGCAGCTTTAAGAAAAAGTAAACAAACTCGCAAGAACTCATAAGACGTTTCGTCTTGCGAAACAAGCCCATAGGGAAATTCGTCTTGCGAAGCACCTCAAAAAACGGAAAACTCTTTCGTCTAGCGAGTTTTTCGTCTTGCGGGGTACCACTGTATATATGAACGAATTCCTATGCCCCACAAATAAACCAGAGATGCATTTGAAATAAAAGCACACATTCTACTCATGTAAAAACACCAGGCAGGTCCCACAAATAACCCAGAGATGCATTTTAAATAAAAGGGCACATTCTACTCATGTAAAAACACATTGATTCCTGGACCGTCCGTGGGCGAGATTTAGAAGGCAATTGGGCTGGATCCGGTCCCCGGGCCTTAGTTTGCCTACCCATGGTCTGGATTTTGGCAAGATCAGATCTCCAAGAGCTGGCCACTCTGCCGACTTATCAGCAGCCACTGCAGCTCTGAATATTCCATGTCAGCTGGCTTTTTAAAATGGAGAGACTTCTGATAATTGGTCTTCCACACTCCCTGACCCTGGTGTTCATCTGCATTTGCATGGGGGGGGGCGGGGCGGGAATCTTTTGAGGGGTGTCTTTTTATACATGCACACATATCTCTGTGTTAAAGAAAACCTGTGTTATGCAAATGAATTTGCTGCATTTTTTGAAAACATGTATTGCTCAGCAATTGGCTTTTGTGTGTGGTGGGGAAGGACTAAGGCTAAGTGAAGAGGAATCAAAGGGCACAAATAAACAAGAAACATGTGATGAGAGAGGAAAGAGTGCGGGGAGCAGTGTGCAGGAAAGTGAAAAAGAAGTTCCGTGGAGATGGTTAGGATTTACTGTGATGTCATTTGGCATTTCTGGCAAATTAGAGCCAATTCAGGACAGCTTCCCAGAGAAAGAAAGCAGTGTATTTGTGTTTACCTTTGTAGATCAATCTGTCTCTGTGCTGGTACTGCTTTTTTCGGTGCATCTTGCTGTTTTGGTGCTTTGGCATTGCTTGCCTCTAAACTCCCTGGACCTTCCTGGCTGGGTGCTGCCCTTTTCCGCCCCCTCCCAGATGGTTTACTTGTTTCAGCATTTTTTGCCATGGTGCCCTGAGATTCAGACTTGGGAGGACGCCCTCTCCTTGGTTTCGGAGGGGCAGGCTGGCCCGATTCATCTGTTTTTTTCTCTTCTGACTTTTGATGAATATTTTCTGCTCCGGCGGCTGTTGCAGTTCTTTTCTTCCCACGCTCAGTGCTAACATTTCCTTGCGTTGCCTGATCAGAGTTTATCTCCTAGAGGGGGGGAAATAAGGCTTAGCTTGTTGTCAGCTGAATCCCTGACAGTCAGGTGGCAGTTATATCTGCTTCAAAACCTTGCAAGAATTTAAGAAAGAAGTTTCCAAGGGCAGCTACAGCAATAACCTTTCAAGTACCACAAAATAATCGGTCCAAGGGGACATACTGTTGCAGTGGGGAATTCTCATTCCCCAAAATATAAAGCAGCATTTGGGAAACTCGTTATAGAAATACAACAAGCTTTGAAGTATTTCTCAGTGTTGTGTCTACTGGCTTAGGTTTTCTACTTAAATTAAAATCCAACTTAAAACATTATGGGCATGAAACAAATTATCAGATGAAACTGTTGACGTTATCAATCTGGGATGTGTTTTCATGGAATGGCAAATAAAATGCAACAGTTGTATTAAAATGTTAGTCACCAATTCCTGGATACAATTTTTAGTCGGATTACCTATAAGTAGAATGTGCTTTAAAAAAATTCAACCATACCTTGTTCTTTACAGGTTCTATTTTTGCTGGGGTGACAGAAATAATTCTCACTGGATTTTCATCATTTTCACTGACACCAGTTTCTGATATGTCTGAGCTCTGCTCTCTGTTGGAAGAATTTTAAAAATCAATTAAATTTGGTTTTCTGTTAAATTATGGAAGGGAAAGAAATCTATTTCCCTTCTTTAAGCCTAACTGGTAAAAGAACTGATCAAGATTTCTTGTAAACTGGTTAATGCTAATGCAAAGGTTTTAATATGCTCCTGCTTCTGTGTTGGATTGTGATCCTGCATTAACTTTTAAAATTCATTATCTTCTTAACTACAGCAATCCCCAGGGTTGAAAGTGGAAGATGTTATTTAAAAAACCATGCATTTAAAATAAATTCTACCCTGAAATACTTAATTTCAATGTTAATCCTAATATTTAAAAATCCATGTGAACATAGATATGCACTCAATCTGTTCTGTTGTTTGAGATTCAGTTTTTACACCTTAATAACTGCTGATATATACTATTATTGTACTGTGTATTTTGGGTCTATGGACCACAATAAAGCTGTGTGTGTGAGTAAAAGAGTTAACAATTTGAGAAAAATGTGCAGCTAGCAATGTGAACTAATCCAAACCTCATTAGATATAATACTGCGACTACATAAAACATTCTAACAGGTAATACAATTGAAAGCAGATGGTGAGACCAAATATATAAATGTTCATTTCAAAATGGAGGTGAAGAAGTGCTTGGCGGACTTAGTTCATTAAAGGACTTGGAATTCTAAGAATTTGATATTCCTTTATGACACTGAAAAGTTTGCAAACTCTGAATTTTAGAAAAATACAATACCATACATAAACTGAAAAATAGCAATTTTCCACATAATTAAGAAAAGTAAAGTACAATCCTATATTGAGAGAATCCTTTAACATAATATGTTTTTTAAATCTGAATTATATTGCTGAAAAGTATTAGACCTTGATTTGTTTCCTGCAGGAGAGCTCAGCTCAGAGTTTACGCTATTATTGCTTCCAGTTTCTGATCCTGCGCTTCGGATATATGGTCTCCTTCCAGTTGCAGATAAAGGTTTATTTACAGCACCTAATACACCAGTTGGTTTGGGCTAAAATGAACAAGAGCAGGCCTATTTAATAAGTTTGAAATACATGCAAACACACAATTCACAATGTATAAAAAATCTCTACAATATATAAAATGGCCCCTTGCATTTTGGTCTATAAGACATATTAATTGGATATCATTAAATAGCTGCAGCTACACCTAGCCCAGTGAAAATTCCTGAACTTTCTCCTACTTATAAATGTGATATAGCTCCAAGGTTATAGTGAAAGGCTTCATTTTCCCCACAACCTCCAGTTCACCACATGCCTAAATTATTGAGGTACAAATTGTCTCAGCATTGTTTCTCCTTACACCCTTTACATAAAAATAAAAGTTCTTGTTTTATCTTAGTGAAGCTGACCCACAACCGACAAATTAGCTCTGAAATCAAAGGGGCTAAGACACTTTAGGTGAACCTGTAAGATAAAGTCCTACAGAATTCAATGGGATTTAGACTCAAATAAATACACCCTAAATGGGTTGCACTGAGTTAGTCATGTATATAATTTTATCATTTCTCAGAAATTGAAAGGGTTCATCGTTTATACGTGTCAAATAAAAAAAAGTAGAAACAACACCTTTCCGGTTAAGAGAAGAACTCTCATCTCTTCCGAAATATAATTCCTTTCATTGCAAAAATCCTTTGTGGGGGAAGAGAAAAAGAGAAGTTATTTAGTATTTTCAGGATAGATTATGTAATTTGACAGGGAGCAGAGATTCTTAAATGCTTTCCAGTTTTAAAGAACGAGTGCTTCTAAATCAGAGGGGAGGAACGTTTGGTCCTCCAAATGATGCTGACGACAATTCCAATCATCCTGGCCACTGACCATGTTGGCTGGGGCTGATGGACATTGGAGTCCTAACATCTGGTGGACCAAATGTTCCCTACCCTTATTCAAAATAGCTCCTCCCCCAAGTAAACTTTGTTCATAAAACAGGACCGCAACCCAAGAAGTGTGAGACTTGTTTTATGAGCCCAGGGTCCTGGTGGGGTTACACAGTGAATTGCATTTCAAGCAGAGGAGCATTTAGAGGCCCTTTCCACTATGTTTCAACAGGGGGGGGGGACCTGTCTTGTCCAGCAGGGTTTGGTTTTGTCATTTAAGTTAAAACTGGAATCTTGGAAAGAAAATTATCTGAGGAACCTCTGTTTTGTATTGTTGTTCTATGGAAAATTTTGGGGAGATATTCAATGGTCATACTCAGAGCAGACTCACTAAAATAAATGGATTCAATGGGTCTATCCAAGGATGATTAAAATTGGATAACACCTTAATACAGTACGTATTGGTTTCAATTGCTGCTAGCCACCCTGAGGTGCATGTAATCACTATAATAACAGGATCTAAACTCCTCTATAAAAGCTCAATCAGAAAACTAGGCAGTGAGCTCAATGTTCAACAGTGGCTCACTAAGCCAAGGTCCTAAAGCATATTTAAGAAATATGCACTAAGCTAAACAGAGTAAACTTTTGTCCCATTATGAGAGTGCTTTTGAAAGTACTACTGATTTTGCATATTATAGACACCTGTATATTTAATTTCTTTAGCTTGTCACTTTCACTATATTCTAGTAATGGCAGATTCAATACTGCTGAATGTCCAAAGAATAGGACCACAAAGAAGTTTTAAGAGCAATTTGGTTTCACGGGAGAGGAAGAGAACATGGCAATAGTTAGGTAATTATCTAAATAGGTAATTTAGAAAGTACAACCAAGAACGAAGTTCCCATATTCGAAGGTATGCTTAAGTAGAAGAGAACACAAAAAGATTTGTTTGTTCTAGAAAATTACCTTTTCAGGTTGCGTAAAAAATTTGGTGGGCAATACAGGATCCTTTGGAGACTCTGCATTACATAAAGCACTTTTGCTGTTGATTACACACAGGGCCACATCACATACAGTATAGAGTTTCTGTGGGAGGGGGGGAATTGTAAAAGGACTTTAGAAATCACTTTACAACGTAAAACAAATGTAACTATAGCATATAGAAATCAGTATGCCAATTACATTACAGACTTATTTTATGCTTTTTTAAAAAAATGGGATTCCCCATAGACCTATTATCTCCCAGTGCAAATCCTGCCTAATTTTCTACACTATACTTTTGAACAAAATGAAGCAAGCTTTTTCTAAATTTTACAAACACACAGGACTAAGGTTTAAGTAGCTTGCTGTAACAGCTAGTCCTACTCAGAGCAGAGCTACTGAAATTGAAGAATATGATGAAGAGGTTAGTTGAATACAATTCCTAGCTTCTTATTGTTTCGATAAACTAGTCCCCCCAACACACGGTAAGAGGAGAAGTAAGAACTACAGAGACTGAAATAATAATAATAATAATAATAATAAATTTTATTTATATCCCGCCCTCCCCAGCCGAAGCCGGGCTCAGGGCGGCTAACAACAATAAAACAGTATAAAAGTACAGCACAAACAACACTCTAAAATCATTCATTATAAAATTAATTAAATTCAAGCCACTGGCCACCATTGGGCCAGAGCTCCGCGAAGATTGCCAAGGGAGGGAGTCAGGCTGTGCCCTGGCCAAAGGCCTGGCGGGACAGCTCTGTCTTGCAGGCCCTGCGGAAAGATGTCAAGTCCCGCAGGGCCCTAGTCTCTTGTGACAGAGTGTTCCACCAGGTCGGAGCCACAGCCGAAAAAGCCCTGGCTCTAGTTGAGGCCAGCCTAACTTCTCTGTGGCCTGGGACCTTCAAGATGTTTTTATTTGAAGACCGTAAGTTTCTCTGTAGGGCATACCAGGAGAGGCGGTCCCGTAGGTACGAGGGTCCTAGGCCATATAGGGCTTTAAAGGTTAAAACCAGCACCTTAAACCTGATCCTGTACTCCACCGGGAGCCAGTGCAGCTGGTATAGCACCGGGTGAATGTGATCTCGCAGCGAAGACCCCGTAAGGAGTCTCGCTGCAGCATTCTGCACCCGCTGGAGTTTCTGGGTCAGTCTCAAGGGCAGCCCCATGTAGAGCGAGTTACAATAATCCAGTCTGGAGGTGACCGTCGCGTGGATCACAGTGGCTAGGTCAGGGCGAGAAATGGTTTTTTTAAAAAAAAGGTTGTAACATAAATTGATTACAGCTAGTTATATTTGAGAAATGTGATTTCTGTGATCCAATCCAGACCTCCTGAACTAATGTGCAGATCAGCACAAAATTATCCTTTGTATTTTGCACTTCTCCAAATTCTGTGACAGCTCTTTGCTCAAAATACCCCTATCAAAATATATTAACAATGAGTATTTCAGGTAATATATGCTTAGAAATGAGTACATAGAGATGAAATGGTATTTTATAAGAAGATATGTAATGAAATATGAATTTTTCGTGTTGATTTTCAGATAAACATGGAAGTGGGACAGGATGGACTTATGAATAAACATATTCAACATTGATATAGACTGGTTTAGACTTGATCTGTCCGTATTTAATTACAGCTAGCAGAATTTGGTGCGATGTGGGGCAAGGATTCATCCAACAGTCCAAATGGTGACTGATACCACCACTCAACCCACATGCTGAAAGAACACTGGAGAGGTTAGCAGGAATCTCAAGCCAAAATGGCATGGAACTGATCTTCTGGGCTGTTCTTGTCATCGGAGCATGAAATACAGAACTCTACAATAAACCACACATATGAGGGAAGTAACACCACTCCCTCACTGGCAGCAAAAGCTTCTTCCCAACTCTGTTAACCGGTGGCTAACCTTTGCCCACAGCAAGGTAAGAAAATACTGAAACTTAGGTGGGAAATTCAGAGACTGCAATGTGAAGCCCCTAACAAGGCCTCCCTTTATGGCCTATGAGCAGGTTAGAGGGGAAAAGTCACTCCTCTCATTTGATCCCAGATTCGGCCCATAACATTAGCCAATGTAGCTGATTTAGCACCTGTGCTGTGGCTGGACCATATCCTAGCCAGTGAAATAGATCAGCAAACTGCTGCCATATGAAGGGGGGGGGGACGACTCTTATTTGTGCCAAGTGCTCAGAGAAGCGCCCCAAGTAAGAGGAGATCCAGGGCTTTCCCTTCTGTGGGAATTTTGTGGTGGTTGGCTTTTTTTGCAATTACAAAACAAACATTCAACGTGGCAAAGAGGAGGAGGAACAACAAAGAAAACAAGATTTTGCTTGCTTGATGACAACTACATTCTGCTGGATTAACTTTTTCGCTCTGTAAAGATGAGATTGCTAACACAAAATGCTTACAACTAAAATTCTCTCTGGAGAGAAATGAGATTCTGGCTTATTGCTTGCTCTGAAGCATTCTGTCCATCTTGTTCAAAAACTGACTTCAAAACCAATCTCTTTCCACCACATTTCTTACTTCATTGGCTTTTGGCTCATCTGGAGACTGTCCATCCCGTGTAAGTCTGATACTTTCTGTCATCTTTTTCATGAAGGCATGGCTGTTGTTTTCGTTTTTTGTCATTAAGACTTCCAGCATGAACCAAAGGCACCTAATGAAATCAAAACACCCCAATGCTATGAGTTGCATGTAACAGCACTAACAATATTCCCCAGAAAGAAAGCATACTTGAGTCTAAAACACCTCCCCTTCCAGCTCGAAATGTTATGTCCCGGTATCCCACAATGCATGATTTTAGCAATACAATAAACTAGAAATTTGACCATCCCTGCCCACCCAAATTAGGGCAAAAGGAGGGAATTGCAAGCCACAGGAAGAAGTCCTTAGAAGTTGGGGAGAAGCTGGGAGAAGGAATGCGGGGGCAGGGTTTGAAGCTTTGGGAAACATGACCTGGAAGCTTAGTAAGCAGAATCCTCTCAAATTTGCAGAGCCTGGTAATTTGAAAACCAACCGCCCCCAAATTAACAACCATGATTATCCAAAAAGGGTAGCCATCATGGAAACCAGTCTCCATCCAGCAACAACAGTGTGCTCAAGCCTCCTGTCATATAATTTTTCAGGTGCTAACACTTTCTTCAGAATGCACTGAGGACACATGAGGCGGTTCTATCTACTGTGGAAAACAGGCAGGTCTGGTCCAGTAAGCTGCCTGGATGGCAGACTGCCTTTGAATCATACCTAAACAACATTCTGAGCAACTTAGAGGAGTAGCATATATGGATTTAACAAAATGCACTGTGTGAAGAAGAGCCACCAAAATGAATGTTCTTAAGCGTTCCTGAGGAAATCCTAAATTTGTGTTGTGAACTGCCCTATGATCTTCGGATGAAGGGTGATATACAAATGTAACAAATAGTAACAATTGTGAAGTTTACAGTAAAAAATGGGCATTGTTCTCTTTGTTAGAACTGCGAAATGAAAGTTTGGGCGCTGTATCTATCCAACATCTAAATTAGCATTTTTCAAATATCCAATACAGAATGACACATACTCTTTGATATCACGAAGCTGATCAACATCTTGAGGTTTTGTAAAATCTGGATCATGGGCCAGCAAGTGAATCATGTATGGTACCACATATTCAGGCAGCAGGGATAGCAGCTTTTCTGGAATAACATAATATAAACATGTTCTAAGCATAATGTAAAGACACATAGCCAACACCAGAGATTTTTCAATTTTTCTATTATGCAAGTAAGCAATATAGCTGTAACACATTTTACAAAAATATTGTGAAGCTAATTCAATTGTGTGATTATTGGAAGATTTAAGGAATGAACTCTCAGAGCATATATGAACACAACTACAGTGGTGCCCCGCAAGACGAACGCCTCGCAAGACGGAAAACCCGCTAGACGAAAGGGTTTTCCGTTTTGGAGGCGCTTCGCTAAACGAATTTCTCTATGGGGTTACTTCGCAAGACGAAAAAATCTTGCGAATTCCCGCGGGGGTTTTTCGCCCCCCCCTTTCCTAAGCCGCTAAGCCGCTTATCAGCTGTTCCACTGATAAGCCGCCTCTCAGCTGATCGCTAAAAGCCGCTAGACCGCTAATAGCGCTAATCCGCTAAGCCGTCAATGGGCTTGCTTCGCAAGACGAAAAAACCGCTAGACAAAGAGAATCGCGGAACGGATTAATTTCGTCTTGCGAGGCACCACTGTACTATATTCTTCAACCACAACCAAAAAACAGAATTTGAAATAAAAATGCCACAAGATACAATTTTACTTGCAAGCAAATTTACTAACCATTGGCCATGGGGTTCTGTTTAATGTACTCTCGCCGTATACTTATATTTTTAAGTAAGCACTGTCTTGCATGCGCTCTCCTTTCTTTTACGGGGTCTTTGGCACACAATGCAAATATTGCCATGTACTCCAATGGGAGCAGTAATTTTACCAGTGCTTTATGCAGCTTCTGAGCAAATATCTGCCTCACCTGGTAACATTCATCCTGCAAGAGAGGAAAAGAATAGGACAAGTGCAACTGAGCAACTAAGCAAACCATATGGGTGTCAACAGAAACAATTCTGTGAAACAGTAAAATATGCTTGCAGTATCTGCAAAGTTTAAGGCAGAGCTTTCCAAACTTTTCACGTTGGTGACACTTTTTAGACATGCCTCATTTCACAACACAGTAATTCAGTTTTACTTGAAACTGGAGGTTAAACTAACCCCTTTCCAGTCCCGGGAGAAGTGCAGGGAGTGTTCACATGACACACTGCAGCCGACACACTAATGTGTCATGACACACATTTTGGAAAGCTCTGGTTTAAGGAAAGAAAGACAGGTAATCTTAGACTAAACAGTAGCTTTATGATAGGGGATGTGCCCTACCTTAATTAATTGTTCCTCTCACAGCTCTTCAAAGACAATTACTTACGTTAATGACCAATGCACAGAGTTGGAATTGCTCTGGGGTAATAATTTCGTGATAACAGGGCTCCTGTGCAAGCTTCATTATGGCACTGCCAGCAGCCAGACGTAGACGGGACATATCAGATTTGCTGCATACAAGAGAAGACAATCATCCCTGTCTCTCAGAAGACAACCTTGTGTCTAAAGATGCATAAGCAGTATGAAACTTCTAGAATTTCATGGAAATGTCATAACTTCTAGCTGAGTAACTAACTTCCTGGTCACCATGCTGTAAACATTACCAAGTAAATTTTACACACACTGCAACATAGATGAGAAAACTCATCCCAAAACACACTGTGAGCTGTAGCTGCCCACAAAAATAAATAAGTATATAAATAAAGGACCTACCCATGTGATGCTGACACAAAACCCCTGCACAAACACTATGCAATAGAACCAAAGATCATTACCCCCCAGCTCTCTCTCTTCCCCCAACTGCACAATGCATAGGACAAGTGACTCATCCAGAATGTAAACGAAATGTGAAAAAATACTCCATGAATTTAAAATGGAAACACTATATGTATGTTTATTTGTATGTCTGGAACACTAGAAAATGTTAGAAACAAACAAACAAAATAAACGTTTTGTGTCCTCTCTTTCAGATCTAATAAGGGAAAGAACAATTGGTCTTAACTGAAGAGTAGATTTATAAGGTGGACGATGAAGACACTGCAACCCTCCCTGCTGTGGTCTGCAGTTGTGCTAATTTCAGGCTGCTGCCAAGGCTTTATTTAAGGGTTCCCTTTGTTCTTCTGTTTAAAGAGTTACATTATTTATTTTGGGGGCATGTCATCAGCCAGGGGGAGGTAGGCAGGTATGTTCAGATTTCTTTTCTAGGTTGTTGTTGTTTAGTCGTTTAGTCGTGTCCGACTCTTTGTGACCCCATGGACCAGAGCACGCCAGGCACTCTTTTCTAGGTATGTACATTGATTATTGCTGCTTGGCGAGTCTGAAAAACTAATTTAAGCCTGCCTACCACAATTCTGTGCTCCTGCCTCCATCACGTGATGAGGGAATTACCCAATCCAGGGGCTTCATCATCCACCGCAATAAATTCTATATACACAGCTCTTGCTTCTATGCAACTTGATGGATCGGGACATAAATATGAACTGTGAAAATTTGGGGAAGTCTTACCTAATTCTCTTCTGTTCTGTCAAGTCTCCTTCACTGACCAACATAGCTGATAGTAACCGGAGTGTTGAATTTGCAGATTTTGACTGGTTATTCTTCATACCCAAAAGCCAACGTACTAGAAGTTTAATTGCTTGAACCTATTAGCAGATAAAATCAAGTCATTGATACTTCTAACAGCATTACTAAGTATATTTTAGTTCACTGCCTACGATTTGAAAGCCTCCTCTATTGAAATATAATGACTGAAAATTGTATTAACATTCAATTTCAGAATAGAAAAAAACCTGTGTGAATTTCATGTTAAACAACGGTCACCAACCTTTCTGGACCAGTGGGTCCATTTCTAATTTTGAGAAAATACTCTGGGTGCCAGTGACAAAATGGCTGCCGTAAGTCAAAACAACACGACTGCTACGGCATAAAACAAAATTAGAGAGAGTATGGTCACTGCTCCTTCCCTCATCCCACTTGAACAAGCTCATGCTTGCTGTGGGATGTCAGCTATGTCTTCCTGGTTCTGACTCTGGAGGTGACACAATATTTTCCATACACATAGATAATGATCCTGTTGCTGACTAGTAACAGAAGGGAGCCTGAGTATCGGGGGGAAAACACAAGGTGGCTACACCACTCATTTATTCTTTCAAACTCAGCATACACACCTACAGACCACAGGAACACATGCATCTCTCCCTCTCTTCAATGCGCATCTTCCTCTCTCTTTCTCAGACCACAACATACAAACAAACCACACATGCATATATCCCTCTCACACATACACACTACAAATATCTTAGGCTACACATAAACCCATCCCTTCTCTCCCTCCCACATTCCCCCCCCCCAAGCCAAGTGCATCTCTCTCAATCACACATGCACAGCATACTTGAGCACCCACACATTCAGAAATGCCCCACCAAGGGTGAAGGAAGCGCTTGCAATTTTAAAAAATCCCTGCCAACCCCATACACAAGGGTCACTAACTTGGTGCCCAATGGCACTGGGTTGGTGATTTCTGTGCCAAGACATAACACAAAAATCGGACTGGAAAAAAGGAAGGTTAATACTTTTGCAACACGCTTCTCACATTTTCTTTCAATTTGCTTTATTATATATTTGAATGTATGTATTCATGTACTGTAGAAACAACTGAAAAAATGTGAACTTGTTACTTAAGACAGGTAATTCCATTTTGAAGACCGTAAAGCCTTCTAACTTTAGTTTTAGGAGATGGTTGTCTAGATTCTAAGCATTTATTCATTTATTTACCTCGTTCCATTTTCATTTACATAACATAAAAGTAACAATAAGAAGCTATTTCATTATAAGGCAAGAAGCAAATATCATATCATTTCATGTGTATTAGCTGAACAGAGATTAGGTAGGCATTTGTAACAAATTAATTCCACACCAACTTCGAAGAGCATTTAATGAAACAACCATTTATCAGCAAATACAGAGCAAAGTACTTGTACGACCAGACATATTCAAACTGAATTTCTTTGAAGGCCGATACGTTACAAAGGCCAAGCTATACTGTTGATGTTTATATTGACAAATAGATTTAATACTGTTGTACATTTTTGTGGGAAATTGCTATGCCTTACAGTTAAAGGTAAGAAACTAATGTACCTTTGCTAGAACTTCTGGAGAAACCTCTTCATCGGGGGACCACAATTTCCCATTTTTCTCACCTGTAGACTGCAAAGATTTATGCATGATTGATAGCAATTTTTAAAAATGGACAAAAGAAATTTAAAAAGAATTTTAATATATTTTGCCTTCATCTTGCAAGCTCATACAGCATCAGATATTTACATAACATTCTTCATTCTCACCATAAAGTCATTATATCGCTCTGAGCCTTACCCTGTCATTCATCAGGAGATCTTTTACAATGAAATTTGCAACTACGGATTTCATTGGTGATGCAAACTGGTCTGGTGCCAACATGGAAATGTGACCCAAAGAAACTAATGGTGTTATAAGTTGCTCTGGAACATCAGCATTCAAACTTCTACTTAGAGGCTGGAGGAGGAGAGAGAAGAATTATTGCACATTAACGCACTTCCAAAAAAAAAATACTAACCTGAATAGTTCTGTTACAAATATATATCTCAAGAAGACCCAATATGCAGTACAAGCTCAGTTTCTTACTCAATTTAATATACTGGTATGAACCAATATATTAAAAATCAAATACCTTAAGCACTCTACACCAAGAGAGCAACTTGTTCCCTATATCCATCTTATTTTCAGAAGCGCTTTATGCTACACCATCTACAATTGGGTAGAAGAGTTCATATCCAATGAGCTCCTTGGAGGAAGGGTATGATAAAGACATGGGATATGGTCCAATGTAATAGAAGTGGGCATTTGCTCATACCGTGGGGCTTCTCCTTCGTCTGTCCCCCCCACCTGGAACAGATTGGAGGGTGCAAGGGGCTTCAGGGGGAGATTAAAGAAACTGGAAGTACAGTTGCACAAGCAGGCACACATCACTCGAGGTAAGCGAACAGTTTGGGAAGGCTCAATTCACATTCCATTTTGCATCTTACTTTTGCCCCTTGGGCATGAGTGTGGAGTTGGAGGTTAATCAGAGCAGTGTGTCATAAATATATATGCCGAGTTTCACTGTGACATTGTATTACAGTGAATTGCAGCTTTTCTTGCCCCTTTAAAATGGGTGCAGGGGTCAAGCTGGGAGTCATGTTGCAAATGGAGAATTATATGTTAACATACATACTAAGTTGTGTTGTGGTTCCTCAGTGCCCAGTATCAAATTATTGGGCTTGATCATCTTTCCTGCATCCTTTGGGAACGGTTATAGGGGCAACATTGCATTATAACAACTAGAGCGGTGTCCAGAACATGCACATTAAACTTCATTAAACCAAAGGCTTTGCTTGCTTGGCAAGCAGCTAAGTACACAATTTGTATACTTCCTGTTAAAACCCTAAAACTAAACAAAGCACAGTACTGAAACTGAGGAATGGGTTTGGCATGGTCTTTTCCCTGCTTTGTCTTCAATAGTCAAATTCATGAGTAAAGGTGTAAGTAGATAAACCGAACTTTCTAGAATTCATAATGTCAGAATGGTTTGATATTCAAACAGGAAAACACATTTGAACCAGTTCTAAGTGAGTAGAAAGTCTTGCAGGATATGACAAATTCGGGGAGGATACGGCTATTGATGGCTACTAGTCATGAAGGCTATGTTCTGCTTTTGCTGTTGGAGGCAGTATGGTAATATCTATCTATCATCTATCTATCTATCTGGCTAGAAATTGCAAGTGAGGAGATCACTGGTGCACTCAGATCAATTAAATCCCTGTGACAACAGAGTGATGGACTATATGAGCCTTGGACTGATCCAGCAGGGCTCTTCTTATGTTGTAAAGTTCTTTCTATCACCAGGTGTCAAAAGGGCATGCTGGTATGAAGAACTCTTCCATTCCATCAAGACACTATAGAGGTGAGGAATAATGGCAGGCTTGAAGTGTTGCAACTTGAACTTACCAAGTGAAACCACCACTTGTCAAGCGACGCTATCAATTACGTGCCTTTAACTGAATGTATTATATACAAGTTTATTTAAATAGAAACAAAGTTAAATACTGGTGCGATCAACATTCCTGATACAGTAACACACCAAAACAAAAATAGTTTCAATACATTGACAAATGGGCCCTTAACTTTCAGTCCTTCAGCCAATCAAATAAAGCATTAGTTAATTTTCTAATACTTCTAATGGAAGTAAAATATTGCTAACTGCTAGTGGACCCTGACCACTTATTGAAGTGTTATATATTCCTTGAAAAGCCTGGGTTGTTAGAATAATTTCAAAAGGTCTGATAATTGTGATTCCATCCTTTCATGGCTTTTAACAAGTCAGACAAACCTACCTCAAAAATCTGTGCAAGCTGAACTTCTTTATTTGAAAATATGGCATGTATACAGTGGACAGCTTGTTTTGCTTGGTGAGGTGTTCCTCTCTTTGCTTTCTGATGCAAAATAGGAATAAGGGTTCTGTATAGAGTTAGCACAAAAAAAATTATACCAAAAATAAATTCCTGTAATGTTTGCAGGAAGGCAATGCAAGATTTTTTTGAAACATAGAGAACCACCATATAAAACTAAATTAAGAGCACACGTTCTTAGGTGGAAAGGTAGTTCAAATACCACAAGGTTCACTGCTCTTCCCAACCCGGCAAAAAATCTAACTACAAATCAAGGCAGTGGTTTTCAACCAGTGTGCCGTGACACCCTGGGGTGCCTTGAATGATGGTCAGGGGTGCCATGGGCAACACTGGCCTCTGCCCCTTTTTCTTTCCCTCCCTCCCTCCTCTGATGCCCTCTCGGTTTGCATAAAGCCAAAGCCCTGACTATAAGCTCTGCAGGTAAATGGTACCTCTGGAAGACATCTCTTTTGGGGCAGGATGGGCAGCTCAGAGACCAGGGGTGGCAGCAGTGGCTGCCCAGAAGACTCCCAAGGAGAGAGGAGGCTGAGGGAACACTCCACAAGGAGGATGTTCAAAACCGGGTGAGAGGCTGCCATTTCTGCAGGCAAGGGGTGACATAACTGGGCTCCTGAGCCCCAGATGGGTGCCGCAGAAAGAATGCAGTTGGTCAAGGGAGCCGTGGACTCAAAAAGGTTGAAAACCTCTGAATTAAGGGATGCAATAGTAATGGGCAATGAGGTTATACGTATTTGCACCAGCAAGAAAAAGATTGTCTAATATCAAAAAGCTGAAAGATAAGACAGTACCAAATGCATTTATGGTATTTGAAGAAATGCACTCACGATCGTATCTGGGGCAGATCAGTTTCTATTTTGTGCCCAGTGTTTCTGAATATCTGAATGGCTGCCTCTGCTACTTTATCATCTTCCATCCTGAGGCACTGCAGGAGAGATTCATACGTCTCTGCAGAGTGGAACGAGGTAGGATGCGTGAAAGACAGAACCTATGGACACACATCAAAACAAATTAGAAAGACATACTCATGAATGAATCCTGAATATCTGGGAGTAGGGCAGGGTATAATTCTAAATATAGATTCTTTCCCTTTGTGCTTGCCTCAAAGGAAGGGGTGGGAAACACTAAGATTGTCTAGTGGAAGTCCCAAGTCTTGACTTTCAGAGTTTATTATTTTTAATAACTTTTTTGTATTAGCTTTTCAAATTTTTTTGTATTAGCTTTTCAAATTTTACAAATTCTTTTAAACAACCATCAGAATAAATGTCTCATATCGATTGACTTCCCATCCACACTTCCATGGTGTTCTTTTCTTACCTTATAAAGCTGCTATACTGCTTATATTTTACTCATTATATTTTGTCTAATTTTGTGTTGTGCCACAGCCACCTTGACATCCATGAGAATTGTTCAGTGCCCCCAGGACATTTTGTCCCTCAAGCCCACAGCACTTTCTCAAAATTTGAACTGTGACCACTCATCCAAAAAAAGGCTGGCAACCCCGATCTAATCCTTCTACACACAATGCAATTTATTGTGCTAATACCTAGGACAACATACATCTAAAATTCACTGCATTATTGCAATGTACAAAGAGATTAAAAGGGATTGTAGCTGGCCCATTCCATAGGTTTCTTCAAGTGAATGTCAGCATTTGAAGAAAGGTTTTAAATGTCAAGAAGTAGCACCGACTCTTCCAAAGAATACTGAAATGGACTGCAGTGTAGTGAATTTAGAAGTATTACTAAACAAGTAATTTTACAGACAGTACCTTGAGAAGTTCAAGCCCTGAACGAATAGCTGTATCGGGGCTTACACCCTCCTCTTCATCATCAGCTGTCCCTTCTATTGATTTATTCATCAGCTTTACTAATGCACTAAGAAAAAAATGGGGGGAGGGAGCTTAAATATACACTTACAGCTTACATATTATACACACATTCAATCTACTATTTCTTTGTAAAAAAAAAAGACTTATCTACGTAACCAAGTCAGTCTAATATTCCAGTTTTCTTCTGAATATTGCTTATTTTCACAATAATCTAGACTATTATTGATATATTCTTATTTCAATAAAATTTTCAACATACCTTCACCTTTGTTCAATATTCCATTTTATTTTTAAAAGCAAATCTTATTTTTTATTAATTCGTTTAAACTCATTCCTAACTACTTTTAAGTGTATAAATCAGATTTCAAAAGAAACTCATATTAGCAACAGTAAAGAGCTGCCTTGCAAAAACACTAAGATGGGACAGCTGTCAGTCAAGCTTACCTGATGGCTTCTGAGTCAATGTGTACAGGGGCAATTCTTTCCAAAAGAAATTTTACCATCTCCAGGAAAGGATTGGTTGGCTGTTTAGGATTAGCAAGTTTCCGTGCAATCTCCCTCTGAATAAAATAAAAGGATTAAGTTATGACAAATCTGCAATAAATTTGTACAAGCAGTACTCCGAATGAGTCAAACAAACTAACAGAAACAAAAGCCACACAAGCTCCATAGCTCAAATACTGCTAAACAGAGCTAAATTTCTTCTAGCCTTAATTAAATGTGTAAACTAGGTACAACCTTCAAGCATGAATTACTATTTTTTTTGTGGGGGTTTCCCACCCCCCACTAATGGCTGGAAGAAGGGGCAAAAGTTATATTAAAGTATCACCTTTTTGGACTATCTCTCAGCTTTCAGAACTTGGGAGAGAATGTCAGTGAATCCTCTGCTCCGGTGGTGTGGTGATCATTGACAGGTCATTGACAGGAAAAGCAAAGTGTGCACTTATTTAAACTATTGCTTATTTTAAACAACAGTTTAATATTTTGTGTGAACCAAGCGAGGAAAACTTGTGGGTAAACATTTAGGAGTACCCAGGCAGGTGTATATACACTTCCTAAGGATTTTCCATTATCAGGAGCATCCCTGACTTCTTGGCTCATCTTTCTGACCCTTCCTACCATGTCAAAGCCCCATATTTTTATTGTGGTATTCCTGTTCAGAAATGCATAAAAGAAACATAGCCTATCTATACTGGAAACAATAGTAAAAACCTGGTTCTTACCACACAGACATCTGCTTGCTTACAGGAGCAGGTAGGACTGATTAATAGTTCAAGCTGAGAACGAAGCTTCTCATCATCACCAAGAACCTGATTGAACTTTTTCACAAAGTCTTGTGCCTTCCCAGGATCAGGAAGATTTTCTATAGAATTGAAATTCAAAAAGGTAGTTTATAGTAGCAGCTTTAGTTGTACTGAAAAAACAACAACAATGTAATCATACTCATCTACAGATCTTACTTGCTATGGTCATCAGCTTTCCAAACATAGCAGCACTGTTTGCTTCTGACTGAAAAGAGAAGTTCAGAATGAGCATTTATACAGAAAGTTTCGTATACCAGAGTGTCTTCTACTGTTGTAGAATCTCTCTTCTCTCCCCCTATCCCACTTTGGTAAATGGGTAAAGGTAAAGGGGGACCCCTGACCATTAGGTCCAGTTGTGATACTCTGGGGTTGCAGCGCTCATCTCGCTTCTGGGTCACGTGGCCAGCATGACTAAGCCACTTCTGGCAAACCAGAGCAACACATGGAAATGCAGTTTACCTTCCCGGCAGAGTGGTACCTATTTATCTACTTGCACTTTGATGTGCTTTCAAACTGCTAGGTTGGCAGGAGCAGGGATCGAGCAATGGGAGCTCACCCCGTTGCGGGGATTCGAACTGCCGACCTTCTGATCGGCAAGTCCTGGGCACTGTGGTTTAAGCCACAGCGCCACCCGCGTCCCTTGGTAAATGGGTACAAGATTACAAATACATGATCATCAAATAAAATAATAAACAAATAAATATTTAGCATTTTGCTATCCCATAAAAGCCAATTTCCAACAACAAAGCAGTCCTAACCTAAAAGCAGGCAGCAGTAGAATTTGATGGAGCAGCATAGTCACCACCACATCCACAGCCCTACCAGTCACACTGGCCAGGGCTGGCATTCTGAGTGGGCACAAATTGGACTGAATGCTGTCAAGTGACTACAATGAAACTGAATTGGGATCCAGTGAGTCCTAGGCCCGCTCAGCCACTCTCTCTCCCGTTTTGGGCTTTCTATGGACTATCATACATAGGAATCATGCCAATGACAAGAATGGGAAGATCTACACCAGAGGAGTGGTACCAGCTTGGGCTGCGCAGAAGAACACATTTGCTCTATCCCACTGCCCCCAAGCCAGCAGATCAGGAGTTTGGATTGCAGTGTAAATTACCAAAAAGAGATACTTTTGTCTTTTCCTCAAAAAACCCAAAGGAAAATGCTAGATATTATTTAGTAATGTATTATTCTGATTTAGTCTATTAAATGTTGCTTCTAGTTTGTTCTTTCAGGAACATTAGAAAATTTTAATGCAAGAAGTCACTGATTATAAAGGATTGACAACAAATATTTCTGAGCAAGAGTGGATCCCTTGCTTTAAAGTTCCATTAAGATACTGATTACTAAGTTCTGAACTAAGAAAAAGGCAGTATTAGAATTTGAAATTAAAAAGGGGGGGAAAGAATTTGAAATTAAGTTTAAAACCATCATTTAATATATTAATTCTAAAATATATGCAGATGTGTTACAAAGCATTAAATGTAAAACGAGGCAATTAAGTTATTGTGAAAACCGTACAGTGGGTTGCTTGTGCAAATCTAGTAACTCCCGCACGTGACTCCTAAGCATGTTCTGGCATTTCCACATTTCATTCAGTGCCCTAAGCATAAAAGAAATGACAAATATGTTAAAATCTGAAAAACCAGTGTGATTCTAAAAATACAACATTGAGTCCCAAGCTGACTGTTCTTCTATCACATTATCTCTTGTTGGCCCAATATCCTGCTCTCAATAACTTCTCCAGCAACAAGGCTGAACATATATTATGTGTATATGAAGATCTAGATGCCTTCCCACCTTTCAGTTGGTTTTTAATCAGTGTGTGCCTGCACATGCATGCACACAGGGACACACACACAAAATTCATTGAGCTCTT
The DNA here is from genome assembly GCF_964252035.2 of Podarcis erhardii. Classification (NCBI taxonomy): domain Eukaryota; kingdom Metazoa; phylum Chordata; class Lepidosauria; order Squamata; family Lacertidae; genus Podarcis; species Podarcis erhardii. The sequence continues at coordinate 19,462,987 of NC_138512.1, forward strand.
TATTCAACTAGTAATTTCAAAATACCATGTCTTAAAATCCAAATAAAAAAGCTAACCTTGAATAAAATACAACTATTGACAAGATACTAGGAGTGAACATTGGCTCAGTGCATACTATGAACTATGAGGAAAACTGAGGTGATTCAGGGAAGGTCCTCACGTTTCTGAGTCGGTTTATGCTGTTAAGAATATATCATGAGGTGGAACAGGAACTCCCTAAGCTTCTGTGGCCTTGACAGTCAAAAAATGTACAATCATGTATCCTTTCTTTCTTTCTGAGAAACAAACTCAAGCAGACTGGAGTACTGTCTAAGTAATAAGAGGAAGGGTGTGTGTGGAAAATGGGATGAATCTTCATTTTGCTGGCTAGGAGGACAACCCCCCCAATCTATTCTAGGGATTTATGCTATTTTTCTACTACCCTCTTCCCTATGATTTCCACTGTATCTACCCCATATCAGTGAAGTCTGCCCTTTTTCTTTGTTCTAAAAAAATAATAAACAGGCTACAGGAGCTTTCTGTCTATGATCAGGACAGGCTTAATCCACTCTGGAGGACCTGCTATGCTTGCAAATTTCATCCTCTTCTAAGAATAGAAAATCAAGTTAAAGTTGTGTTATGATCCCACATAATGGCGATTTAATTCTGTCCTGAATAATGAGTTCAATTGCAAAGACGCAGAGAGCACCTGAAACAGATAGGGCTGCTTCCCAAAGCAACAGATATTGCTGCAAATTGAATCTTCTGGCCAGTGTACACTCCTAGTAGACACCCAGTTCAGCAAATTGCTTAAACAAGTTTGTTCATCTTAACAGGTCAACTAATATGTAGTATTCTGAACAGTGAGGCATTTTGTTTTTGAATCTCCTACATATTGTGTGTTTAAAGCGACTACTAAAGCGCACTGAGAACTTCCCTGTGTAGAAGGATACTCACTTAACAGCATTTGGGTCTAAGCTAGCATACAAATAATATAAGCACTTCATCCGCTCTTCTGTTTCCAAGTTATGTGGAACAAGATACTGAGCAAAGATTTTCTCCACCAATAATCTGCAAAGGAAAATAAGTTGACAGATTTTGTATTTTCCAAAATACTCATACTTTCGAATTATGAGCATAAGCCTATGTATACATCATCATGGAAAACATCATCCTCTCATTTCCACATTATCTGCTATCTCAAAACAAGCAGGTTTGGGTTGATCTCCCTTGGCAGTTCCTCCAAAAACCTCTGTCAAGAGTTGGGGGAGCCTGCTGAATGGGGAGGGTCTGAGGAGGGTGGAGTCACTTTCCGCAAGTATGAGCTCATGGAAGGAGCCTCTCCCAGTTTTCAGCAGCCCCTCTCCCCCACCATGATACAGCTCACTCTTTGATAAGAGTGAGGCCCTTGCAACCCTCAAGCAAGGATTTTCAGCAAACTGACTGGTGGGGGAGGGGGAAAGATAAATCACCTTCTGGCAACCCCCTTCTACCAACACTTCTCAGGATCTAAACCAAAGAAAATATTGCATCTGCTTGAAAGACTGTAGAATACCCCTTACTATTATTAATTATAAAATTAATATTAGTAATGGGAATGCTCATTATTAAGGTAAAGGAATTAACTAGCCCCTATAGTTCATCTGGAGAAAACAAATACACTTCTCTCATCTAATAGCAAATTCAACAGTGAGATGCCCTGAAAACATCTTAAAAAAGGACAAAGTAAAGAAGGCACACACTTTTCCTTTATGAAAATACAGAATCAACAGAAATTACCAAGAGACTAAAATTCCATTTTTAAAAAGGAATCTTACGACAATGTATCACAAACATGCATTAGGGAAGAATGCTACTGTATCTATCCTTCGTTACATATCTTTAAGCACCAGGCAAAAACATTTTTCTTCTCCCAGGCCTTTGGCTATTTAAAAATCTTATGGCCTTTTGCTTGTTTGGAGGTTCTAGCAGGGGAGCGCAGCTATCGTATACCCTTGACCGAAGAACGGTACACTCCTTCTATCTGGGATGGTCGTCCTCTTCCACCGAGCGCGCAGCTTCGGGAGGGACGCACATGGAGCGGTGAGGGAGGAAGGGGACACCCGCCTAGCCAGCCAGATCAGCCGAATCAACCCTGGCGATCAATGGGGTGACAGATGTCGCAGCCAGATCGCCCTCACATCTTATGGCCTTTTGATTGCTAAAAAATTTGAAACAAGGGTGCAGTGAAGGGGAGGCATGGGGAAGTCATGTGTTGTTTAAGAATGTTTTTATTTGTGTGTTTTTTGTTTATGAAAATTAATAAAAATTATTTAAAAAAATAAAATAAAAATCTTATGGCCTTTTAATCTTTAGGGGCAAGTAGCGTTTGTGTGTGCTACTATGTTATGTAATTTTGTGTTTTGATATTGTAAACTGCCCTGTGATCCTCAGACGAAGGACAGTATAGAAATTTAATAAATAAATAACCAACCAACCAACCCCCCATTATATAATTGTTTGTATGCAGGCAAAATTAATCTATGCTGCATAGGAATGCCTGCACCAGGGTGTTTCTTGTAGCATGCTAGTATTCTGCAGCTCTCCCTTTGGAAACCATTTAGAACAATTATCACCAAACTTGTTTTGATCTATGGTTTTGAAGCAACTCATGGTTAGTGATGACTATAATTTGCCATCATCTCAAACCATAGAATGGAGAAAGGAATATGTAAGCCTATAGAGTTTACCAATTACCCAAACTATTGTTCAGCAATAGCTCAATGCTGGCCAAATTGAGCCATGGGAAATTTTATTTACGTTTCTTTGGAACAGCAGTTATTTTGGAGTACTTTTGCCACCAGTTAAAGGCTTATTTACCCTGGATTTCCCTGATCATTAGTAAAGGTCTTGGCTGCTCTTGGTTAATACTTTTGTGATGTTTTTACAGGTACTTTTATTGGATTTGTGCATTGTTTTACATTGTGATGTGATTTGTAATTCACTGTATTGAAAGAGAAATAGGTTTAGATAAATAAATTGGATATTGTACCACTCGAGGAAATGGCTTAACACTGACTTACTTGTCATCAATGCTATTCTGATAATATATGTGCAAAAGTTTATCCTTTATCCAGCTCACTTTCTCTGCTGCATCTTTTCCAGCTTCGGCATGAAGACAGTATTTCTTGTATAGCTGGGCGAGACCCATCATTGCTTCTTTTCTTACTCGCCACTTAAAAGGGGAAAAAAGAAAGCATTTTTAGGTTTACAGGATTACATACTCTCTTTTTCTTATTTAATGAGTGCCCTTGATCTGTTCAAAGTGGGGTGGTTTGTAATTACCCTTTGGAGAATATTTTGGAACCTTTATTTTTTAAAAAAATTTTTAACTGTTTTTCTTTCATCAGTCCCCCTATTTTTATCTCCGCCCTTGTTATGGATATAATAGTGGCTTCTAAGAGATTTTGGAGTTTTTTACTAGGTGAATGTGTTTAAACATTTTCCTAATTCTTTTCCTAATTCTTAATACTATTTTTAAACAAATTTTAAACAACGAATTTCTGTTTACTATCAGGTGACACAGCAACTATTGTTTCATAACATCTGGCAAAACAGTGATGCAGGATACTGGTTTTTGTATGTTATATGAGAAATGGGATTTTTGTGTCTTTGCTAGATCACTGAAAACCCCCCAATATTTGTGGTTACAGAATCTCATGGATTGTAAGATGTTTGTGAAATGTATTCTGCCTCTGATATTATACACCACAACTTGGTAGCTTTAGTTTGAATTTCCCTGTATGTTTTCCAATGACTAGAATGTTTCTGAAATATCTAAAATGTAACTTGCTGTGGAAGAACCATCATTATGGTTTTTCTTCTTTTTCACAGCCTGCAGGACCATAGAAATCCATAAACATTTTACTTTTCCCAAAACAAAAGCCAGACAAGAACACTATCCACAAAAGTAGCCCTGTTCAGTTTTGATTACTTTGAAGAAAGGAGACAGGACTAATACAATATTTTGTCTAAAATGTCATTGTAAGTTTCTAAATAATTAAATACTGAGAACAGAAACTGACATTTGACAGCTTAAATGTCACAACAGGTCAGCAATCACTTTTACTTTGAAAACTGTCAATGTGGTGATAGTAAGAACAAGTCCTGATGTGATGCAGATAATATAGCATTTAGACAGGACATGTTGCTGTTACACTTTTTCAGCATGCAGGTTCACAATCCCAGCCTGGAGTAAAAAGGGATTCTGAAAGTTGAATGAGCATTTCAGTAACTGGTTTTTGCCTGTTGTTGTGATGCAACGTGCAATGAAAAAAACTTAAAATATCCATACAACTTTGAAGCATGAAACTGCTACATTTTCACAGTTTTATTCTGTTATAGGATTTCCACTTCCACATGAGAATTCCTTTCACCCCCTGCAGTTCCTGGTACAGTCCCAACACCTGCTCTAGAAGTTCCCCTGATCCTCTAGCGTAGATTCTGGGGGAATACAAGGGACTTCAGAGGAGGGGAAGGTGAGGTCCTATTGCACAAGCAGAAATCCACTCATGTGACACTGGTTGTCACCCTATGAGTTTTAACATTATAGCATTCCTTTCATCTTACCCTCTTGTCCAGTGTTCTCTCTCTGACAAAGCCAAGTAACTGGTCATTGACTAAAGAGAGGTCCCTCTTGCCAGCTGTTATTATTGTAACAATGACATCATGTCGAATGGCTTCTTCTGGATCATGTGACCTAACCTTTAAGTACTCTAATACAAAAAGAAAACATTGTCAGTTTTATGCTTCTGGCTTGGTTGCAATCAAAGAACAACAAATTAGGAATACTAAATACCTATCCTTAGCCTACAATTGTAAACACATGAGTTTAGGGAGAGATTAATATTATAACTTCAATTAGGAAAGCAACTGAACAGAGGAAAGTCACAGATTCCACTTAATGAAAGGCCTGCTGTGGTAAACTAAAAATTGCAAGAATATTAGAAATGATAAGCTACTCCATTTTGTATGTTGAATATGCAAAATATCAGAACCATCACACCAGCTCCAATTCTATTTGAAAATTTGCCTTGAACAATCCTTCTAATCCTTCAACTGATTAAAAACATAATCAAGTCAAACATTTATATATATTATAATTATGTTAGTATTTGTCATGCCACCATGTTATGTACATGAGCTATTATCTTCATGCTCTTCTGTCTAATGAATCTAATCTAGGAGATAAGAGATCTTACCAGTGAGGTCTTTTGCTAAATCTGGATGGTTCATTAAACAATGGCTTGCAAATTTCACGCTTTCTAATCTCACAGGAACATGGATATCGTTAAATCTGGAGAAGGGGAAATTAATTTACAATTATAATAGACAAATAAACTTAGTATGTTTTCATAAACTCCATCATTTCAGAGTGCAACACATCCTGACACACGATAAGGCAAAGCAAACTCAAAACAAGTAGGACAAAAAAGTACAGTAATCCTTTGAATAAAAATGCAATAAAATGCATATAAGGTTACATTGAAACAGCTAAATGTATTGTCATTCGCCTAACCCTTTAGGGAAGAGCAGAACCTAACTAACTAGTTTACATAGTAGTGCTGAAGAACCTCTGCCCATTTTTCTCAAACCACACCCATCCACCCTCACAGCTGATTTCCTATGTATGCCAGATGTGGCTGCAAAGAAGCAATCAGGAAGTTAAAGTATGCTCCTGATTGTTCCTTGGCAAGCATGGTTTGCTACTGTTATTGATCAGCTTAAGTTTTCTATTTGCACGTGCAGTTTAAACCCAATGGTCTTCAAAGGGATTTGCTTGTTGGTGCACCTCACCTTTAAAAGTTGGCCCGTAGCCACCTGTGCTATATATAACTATCAAAAACACAAATGCTACTACTTGTATGTAGTGTACATAGTTATTCCAGGGAAACCGTATACTGTTACAGCATATAAAGGCAGCAGGGAATACAGTGGTACCTTGGTTTAAGAACAGCCCTGTTTACGAACGATTCGGTTTACGAACTCCGTAAAACCGGAAGTAGTATCCCAGTTTGCAAACTTTACCTCTGTCTAAGAACGGAATCCAAACGGTGGAAGGGCACTGCCGGCAGGAGGCCTCATAAGGGAAAGCGCGCCTCAGTTTAAGAATGGTTTCGGTTTAAGAATGGACTTCCGGAATGGATTAAGTTTGTAAACTGAGGTACCACTGTATACTATTAGGCAAGACCTAAACTGAGCTTTGCTTCAAGATGTGAACTCCAGTCCTATCTGAAAATAGAAGTAGGTCTAACAATATGTAGCAGATAGCCATGACCATATGAAAATCATTACAGATTTTTTTTTTTAAAAGAGATGAATGGCAGGAAGAGAGCTGCTTTGAGACAAGAACAATTAAAAACACGTTTGTATGTTTTCTCACCGGCCAAGAAAGCACTGCCAAAGCGGACGGTTCTGCGTTGCGAGGTCAGAATCCTTAGAACCAAATAGCTTAGCTAAAAGGCGAACAACAGCTAAACGTTCCTCTCCATCGTTGCTCTACAGTTTGAAGACAACAAAAAACAGAATTGGAATTAAATACTATCAAAACGAAACAAATATACAAAAATCAAAGTCATGTTATTCAACTATTGGATTCTTGCCTTTTGAAAAACCAAAGCAATACAAACAAGGATTCCAGCTCACAGACTCCTATGAAGAGCTCGCTCTCTGTATTATGCAATGCCATCTTAAAGCCATAGAGCATGCGAAGCTACTGTTTCAGAAACATGAGCCCAAAGCACCACTAAATAGGTGGATCTAGTTGCTTGGTTTTTTGGAACCTAAACTGTTGTCACAGCCTCATGCTGGGGACCTCCACATATGTAAATATTAAATAACTAATTTCACTTACCTTCAGTTTGAACTCAAGCTGTGGCATGACGGACAGCAATAAATTAGGATCAACAGCAAAAAGCTCCTGAATTAGATCAAATATATGCTCTGACAAGTCACTTACAGAAGACTTTCCTAGTACCAGGACCTGGTTAAAAAACTAGGAAAAAAAGATATTATTAATAAGGTGATTTTTTAAAAAAAAATGTTTATGAATAGAGATCCACAAATTTTGGCTGGTTTTTGTAGGTAAGTATTTGTGCTTGCCACCAATCTTGTTTGTCCCACAAACTGAAGGAAGGGCAGGCAAAGCCCGATGTCTGACATCTAGCAGAGCTTCAGGGGGACTCTGTAACAGTGAAACATGCCTCCAGAGCACATCACAAGGTGAGCTTCCACCTTCTTGTACTATGGCAGGCTACAGGGTAGGGGGGCATGTTCAAGGACACAACAAAAGCCACTGAGATTGCCTGCCCAGAGCTGCAGGAAGGAACCAGAGTAGGTTGCAACAAATCCTACTTAAGCGCATTAATTTTAGGGCACAACTGCTCTGCAGATACCAACGTTTAAAACCAGCTTTCAACTAAAAGCTCAGACTTCTATAGAACTCACTATCAGCATAAGCAGTGTTCCAGCAGGAGACATTCACATAATTCTATGCCCACATGGACATGACTCATTCTCTGTCTGTGCTTCATCAATATTATTTGCTGAGTGTCTTCTAATCAGGAACTTGCCTGGCAGCCTGTGGAAAGTAGCAATAGCCTACAAGCAACCAGGCAAAGCCCCATGTCAAATTCTCTGTCTCCTACCAGGAGAAAAAAGTCCAATGTTCAGCCACCACAATGCTGCCCGGTTTTCCCCAATATGCAAATACAGCATATCAATACTAGCAACAGCACCACAATTCCATATGCTATATATCCGTCAACAACACGATTGTTGGATTTGTCTTCTCTGACTGAAATAAGGAGAGGGAGAACAGCATTTGCACTGAGAGTAGCAGAGCCACATTATCCACTGCGATTCCATAGCTGGGTAGACACAGAAAAGGATTGTGGCTGCTGTCCTAACTCAGAGAGAAAAGGGGAAAGGAAAATTCCTATTCTGATGGTTTAAATTGATTCAATCAAACAAAACAGTGATATATCAAAGCAGTTAAGAGGGTAGCAGTTAATGGTATGTTGATGCATTTATTACTTACATTGGCAATGCATGGCTCAATGGTCTGGACCGTCCTTTTCAACAGGACTTTTGAAAGATCAAATGCCTGTTTATTAAGGTTCTAGAATACAGAGGGGGGAAATTAAAAGGAAAAATCAAACTATTTGTTAGTGAGCAGCATTAAATAGTACTATTCATTCTACAGAAATGGATCAGTTTGAGCAGAAAATAAACCAAAGGTTCTAAAAACTCCCTCTTATACAAATGTCTTATACATACTTCTAATTAGCTAAAATATGTCACTTAAAGTTTTATATAGCAACTTATCTTTAAAGCAAAACATTTTAAATGTGAAAGGCACTATATAATGAGCATATAGCTCATAATATTAATCTTATTAAGGTTAATATTTGCCTTGATGCCGAAATAAAAAATACATAAATGACTGGTATAAGGGAGAACAGATATATATCCCATATAAAGCAAGACAGAGGTTCTGTTGATACATATTCTTTCTCCCAGAATGGAGTGATCCTCACATTCACATACGCCTTCACTTCCCCCGCCCCACTGTTTTTTTTATATACTCAAAATAGTCTTAAATCCATTATCTGCACTTTCAATTAGAGAGCAATATGACACATTTTCTAATTCACATCTTTGAGTTGAAGCAATTGTTTTATCTAGTCTGGCAACCCTATTGGTTCACAAGTTGTCAACTGCACACACCCAAGATTAAAACATGGCAAGTTCCTAGGACAGCTGTTTCCAAGCTGCCCACTAGATGTTGTGAACTACATCTCCCACCATCCCAGTTTGATTGGGCATGACAGGAAGGTGATGGGAACTGCAGTTCAAACCATCTGGAGGGCACTAGGTTGGAGAAAACTGCCTTCTTCTCTACCTAGCTTCCCATTTAATGACTTCCCCCATTCTGTTCCCATGGAGCCAAGCATTACCCAACACCTAACCTAATCTGAATCTTGAACAGATCTGTTGGGTCCCAGGAGAGATGTTGTATGCAGTCTACAGGAAGAAAGCAGAGGGCAGACGTACCTTGGGCTTCTCCAAATCAGCACACTATAATTGCTCAGCCCCAGCATCTCTCCTATGAATCAACTGAGTACCTCTACATCCAGAATTAAGGAAGCAGCAACAAGGTATATGCACAGAGGGAACAAGGAAAGACAAAGGAGGGAGGGAACAAGCAACTTTTGCAGTTCTCTGGACAAAACAACGAAATGGACACAGAAGTAAAGCTATGCTACTGAAGCACAAGTGGGGAGAGGGTTGTTGTTGTTTTTTACTTTGCAAACCTTGTGGGCAGGGATGAGGTTGATAAGAATTGAGTCCAATAGTTCTTGAGTAACTCCATCTCCTTCCATGATGATAGAACTCATCAAATCTAGCATGTGCATTTGTACTTTCTGGTTGTGGCTATTGCTAAATATAACATCAAAATTAGAATACATTGATTTAGCAGTACCAATATAACCAACTAATAACAGATTCTTGTTACTAAATGACACAATTAAATCTCACATCCTTTAACATATATCTGTTAATAAAAGCAATTAGGTCATTGTAACTGACATTTTCCTCTTAAGTTGAGTCACAATCAGTCACATGATGACCTCTCCCTGACCCATATACCATGCTGGGAGGTATCTTGGATGGAGGTTCACCATACTAATCATTCCTCTGTTTATTCCCTCAAATCACACTGCCTCAATACAGCTTTGTATACTTTAACAGTCATGTCTCCTTTAATGTCAGCACTAATTCATAATCTGAATCTTATTTTTATAAGTTAGTGAGGAGGGTATCTGTTACAAGAGTTCCTGAGGTAGTGTTGTGCTATTTTGTGCATAGAAACACAAACTCCCAATGGACTCCCAGTCAATTCAGAATGAGACCACCCAGTGTCAGGGTGATGGTCAGGTTTTGCTCCCAATGAAACAATGCCTCCAACTGTAGCATTCCACTAGATTGACAGATGTAGGCCTCAAGAGTACTTTGACACAGAACCCGCACACACTGTCTTGTTGTGCAGAGGAGAGGGGGAATGAGGCCAAAATTTGACACGTCTTCCCCAGCCCTCCTGCTACCTTCCCAAAGCTGGCTAAGCAAGGCACCAGGCTTTGAGGAAGAGGTGTGAGACTCAGGCATGGTCCTAAACCTAGAGCCTTCACACCTCCTTCCCAAAGCTGGGAATGTGCTAACTAGACTTTGGGAAGAAGTTGGGTGGATTATAGGACCCTGCCAGAGCCCTCACACTTCCTTCCCAAAGCGCAGCACCTCCTTTCCTGGCTCTGGGAAGGCAAGGTGGGGGTGGGGGGAGTCAAGTGTTGTTGAGGGCCGCCAAAAAAGCACTGAGGGGCCCACATGTTATGACTGTCCTGGAATAGAGGAAGTAAAATTGTCCCCAGTTCTGTGGGAAAGTAAATTTTGCCACTCCTACAACTGTCTTGCCATTTAGAGCTAGGGTCTTTTGTCCCACAGAATTTAATGGGAAAGATAATGAACAAAGCCCTCTCCAGTTCTCATTAACGATCACATTAGACTCGTTGTAGAACTCTGAAAACTAGCATTTGTATCTCTCTCTCTTTCTCTCTCTCTCTCTCTCTCTCTATATATATATACACACATGCACACGCACACACTCAACATAAATATAGCTATGGGTGACAAGGTACAGTTCTCAGCTATATAAATATAGCAGAACATAGAAAAACTGCAACTCCTAAGGTACTTTCTTTTAGTGTTGCCAATATTGATTTATAATATAAAATTGTAATAAATCTTAATCAAGTAATATTTCTTTCCTGGGTCACTAAAACTTTAGACAATCCTGGAATACATAAACCGCAACTATATTATTATTTTGACATTTTTTAATTTTTAAGTTGCATGCAAGGATTGCACAAGAGGTCAAAGTAATCCAACTTACTTGATAACTGAAAAGAGAGTCCTAAAAAGCTGGATAAAAATTTCATTGCAATCTTCCAACTCAAAGCAGATGTTGTAAGATTTAACCCAAGCTAAATTCTATAACAAAAACAAAGCATTAAATTACAGTTCTGATCTGAACTATTTATACGCAAATGTTGATAATATGCATTAAAATTTCAAAGTAGTCTGCCAGTATGATCAACTAAGCAGTTCTGTTAAAAGGCCTAAATCCTAATTTCTAAATTCAGGAAACATGGATTTATCCATTTATGTAATCTTTTGCTCTAATAATATCCAAATAGTTTCACAGGTTGACATATCTGGACACCATTAATATAAATCTAGGATCAGAGCCAGAAGTTTGGTTTCTGTAACAAGCATATACACTATTAAACTGCAACTTTCACAAGTCCAAATTCCTTGGACCACAAGGAATTAACATGTATAAATAAAGTACAGTAAAAAGTTACCTCTAGTAAGTAGAAGTATCTGTTAAATTGGGGGCTCTTTGTATCCTCCAATCCTTTTAACTGTCTTGTAATAAACAAGAATATATCCTGCAAAACAAAAAGGAAGTGAATGTTTTACAGATGTACTCTGATATGTTAACATTGCTAACTGTATAGTTCAAGTTCCTTATATTATAAATATTATACTCGCTATTGGGGAAGTTTCACAAACGCCTTGTTCAGACTAACAATGGTTTTAACAAGAATAACCCCCAACAAGCCTTTCACAGTTCTACAACACAGATATGCTCATGGCTTCCACTTCCACTTTTTATTAACCACAGGTTGTCAATATATGTGAACCCGAACAAACGGTGGCTAATCTTAACTATGGTTTGCACTAACAAGCTAAATACAAATGATGGGTTACAAAATGGCTTGTTTCTATAAATCATGGGTTACAAAATGGCTTGTTTCTATAAATCAAAAATTAACCAGTTTAGGGTGAATCAGAACAGTAGTGAAAGTTTCTGAACTCTTTTGTGCAAATGCACTAGAGAGGGGCAAGAATGCCAACCTGAGACTTATTGCAGTATGAGCTCATAATGAGAAACCATATTTTTATCATTGCATCCAAAGGAGGCTAATGTCTCAGTCTTTGATGCAGTGAGACAACCCATGAATTTCCTGAATATACAACTGAAATGGGTTGAGATTATTCACAAACATAGTTTACCTTGAGTTTGTCATGGGACGTATATGGTGCTTCTGGGGCATAAATTCGAAAGATATCAGCCAAGCAACATGCTACAAGGAGACGGACATCTTTATTGGGATTCCTGAGGAAGAATTCTGATGCAAGGTGCAAGGCTAACGGGAGATATTGTTGTTTCTCATCTTCTGAATCCTGGTCCATGTCCATAAACGTTTTCACTACCATCTATGAGTAAAAATATGAACACTTCTAATTTTCATTAAGCATTGCTCTCTCCAACTTCTACTGCAATAAACAATTTATTCAACATATTGACACTACAAGTTTATATAACATACACCAATTCAGTATTTGTTAAGCTTCTTTTATTTACTATTATTTATTGTTATTCATTACACAGGGTAGGCCTGAAGTATGCACAAAATCTGCAGTACAAAAAAACTCACATGAAAAACCCAAGTGGAGACCCCAAAAATAGTCTAATAGTAACTGAGGGAGGAAACTGACAACTGGATGGAAGGGAATAGAATGCATGGCTGGAACAAGACAGAAAATCATAGACAAAGGGTAGACAGAACCATCTCATTGTCTTGATGGTTCACTTTCTGATTCACACTGAGATGCTAATAAGAAATGTCCTCAGAGATGGAAGAAAGCTACCTACAGATATCAACTGAAAAACAAAGAATTTACTAGAGCTGGTACTAAACACAAGAGTGTCCGTCTCAACCTTACAAACACACAAACAAGCAAACATATCCCAAAACTGCCTGATTAGGAGGACCGAGTATGCTTAGTAAGCATGAAATGTTGACTGATTGTTGCGGGAGGAGGGAGGGGGGATAGAATGAGGTGGCTGGGACCTTGAACAGCAACTCTTCACAGTACAATATTTTGTTGCAGAGCCCTACTTGTAAATACTAATTTATGGAGTTTGTTGAACTTTCAAGTTATTGCTCTGATTTCTAGATGAAAAGAAATGTTAAATACCAATGGGTCAATGATCCTTTAATTCTGATTCATCTTCTAGATGACTAGGCAGTCCTTTCAGAAAAACTACAACAACTGCACAACAAGGCCACAATAGCAGTATTTCTCTCATGCACAGTCTACTTGACCATCCTTCCTCTATGTCTTAATTGAGATCAGCAGATTTTCTAAAGAATTAACTGTTGAATAACTGCACTAAATAACACTGGACTAAATAACACTTTTTGTAACTTGAATTCAATAAAGTAGATACTGATTGTTGAACTATGTAATTATTTAATTTCTACTAAAAATATTTTACAAGACATTTGTGCTTTCTGTAAACCAGGATATCAAAGTTCTGTGGGGGGGAAACACAAGCCAAATACATACAAAAAACCACTAACTTCTCCCTCATGTTGCACTATTAGGAATTTGGGAATACAGTACAAACATTATAAGTAAGCACTAGTAGATCACTAGATTACAATTTGTAATGTTATCAAGACATGCAACAGGATTACCGGTAGTTAATATTTCTTTTACAAAACAGCATGTACTCATTAAGCAATAAGCACATGCCTGTTTAGAATGTGTTACAAAGACAAACTCAAACAGATACGTTTTGAATATCAGGACACTTTGTTAATTATTTCGCCCCTTTAATAATGTTTGCTCTCTACAATGTCCACCCCCATTATACACGATCCAAGTGATTATTGTAATTGAGCAACAATTGTGTGTAAAGCAATCTAACACGGCCTTATAATTTGTTATTCACCTGCTAGCTTGGAACGAACAGCCAAATGGCAAACAGCCCAAGCAACATGTGTGCCACTCACAAATATTATGCCAAGTTCACGTTTGCAGGTGATGTGTGCAAGTGCTACAAATATCTGCTACCATGTCAGGTTGTACATATATCTCAAACATAATTTCCCCGAAGAACTACTAATTCTTGAAAGCAGAATTAAGTTGGAGCGCACATCAACAGTTTAGTCTGGAAGTAACCAGTTTGCTTCAATTCACTGCAACGATCAGCCTCTGAACTTGAAAAACTGAAAAAAAGAAGTATGGCAAATTTCAATAGCCAAGATATGGTAACCCAATTTGGCACAATGGCTCCTGAGATTAAGAAGCAGGATTTTATTCGCTTGGATACCACTGGACCCCATTTTGAATCAAGATGACGGATCAAACTTTTCAAAACTTTTTCAAATCTACACTGATTCTCAGTGAGAGTTACTGTTGGCTTCTCAGATTCCCAACCCATACCAGGCACTCCCCCCCCCCCCATGCCTTTATTTGAACATTACTAACTTCTGAAGGATGCGGGTGGTGCTGTGGTCTAAACCACTGAGCCTAGGGCTTGCCGATCAGAAGGTCGGGGGTTTGTATCCCCGTGACGGGGTGAGCTCCTGTTGCTCGGTCCTAGCTCCTGCCAACCTAGCAGTTCGAAAGCAAGCCAAAGTGCAAGTAGATAAATAGGTATCGCTCCGGCAGGAAGGTAAACGGTGTTTCCGTGCGCTGCTCTGGTTCGCCAGAAGCAGCTTAGTCATGCTGGCCACATGACCCAGAAGCTGTATGCCGGCTCCCTTGGCCAGTAAAGCGAGATGAGAGCCGCAACCCCAGAGTCGTTCGTGACTGAACTTAACTGTCAGGGGTCCTTTACCTTTTAACTTCAGAAAGGCTACTTTGGGCACCCTCCAAAAGGCCCCTTCCCCTGGAAATTAGATTAAGGTTCCATTTCAGTTTCTACTGGGGGAAGGGCAGATAGAATCACTAAACATTGTGGCAAAATGAAACTTTGATCCAATCTACTGGCAATTTGATTTAGTTTAACTTTGCAATTCCTGGTAAACATCTACATATTTCCCCACAAGGGACATCTCAGTCATCAGACTTTATGTTGACTAGCCACTGGGCTGAGATCCCTTGTGATTTCACGGCAACTCAGTGGTGGGGAAATTGAATAGTAATGACAGCTCACAAGCTCACAACCTTTCTCCTTTGTAATTTAATGCCTCTTCTGTCCAGCCATATTCATAATGAGCAGTGTTTGAAATTAGCCAGCCGCATTTTGCACCTGGCTTTAAACAACTTGTGACCAAGTGATGATGCCTGGGTACCTGGATGGCAACTGACGTCTCCACCATCGGGAGGTGCATGTCTGGAGTCATTGTATCTGGGCTGTTTTCACACATCAATACCCCTTCCTGTAGAATTCTATCAGTTATATTTTATCTGCACAATCTGAAAGAATATCTGGAACCAAAATGCTTTTTCTGTGCAGCCTGAGCAGGAGCAGTCACCATCAAGAAAAAGAGGTAGGAAAAGGCCAAGATATATGTGGATTGTCCCTGGATCAAGTGACTCTTCAAGTTCTCAAAGCTCTTAACCTAGCTCAAGGTTGTCATCTGAACTAGCCAGATGTTTAACTGAGAATCAATCACGCTGGTCCATCATTTGAAAAATAAGACTTAGAGCTGTCTTGCCCCAAAATGGCAACTAGACATTCCCTTTTGGTGACCGTAAAGAGCCAATGGCGCCTAGCTTATATATCTGAGTTTCTAACAATGAAAACAAGATCACCCTTTTTCAGGAAGTATATTCCTATACCTGAGTAAAGGTATATATTTGCATTAAATATAGCAAAAGTAGCATTTAAATTATGTTCCGTGAGAAGTCTGGTGCTCTGGGAGAAGAAAATACATTGTACATCAACTATTTAGGGAGAACAACCTATTTCAAGCAACATTGCCTTCTGATATTATTTTGAAATAGCACTGCTCTCATTGCTTGGAACAAAACCAAAACAGATATAGTTCTGGGGCATGTGCAAATTTCCAATTCAAAGGAGATTCTTGGTAATGAAACCCGCAAAGTTCCTCAAATTAATTTAATTTAAGCCATCAATTAAAAGAAAATCCTATATGTAAATACTGTGTATACATTTTTCACATATTGGAAGTATGTAAGCTAACAATGAATCTAGATGAATGAATCTAATTAAAAAAAAACTAACGGTTGTATCCAATGCTGTGCTAGCATGGTTCCACATGGAACTTTTGTTTCCTCTCCACCCCCCAGGCACCCCCTACATCTTCTCCAGAGGGTCCCCAAACCCTTAGGAGCAGACTTTGAGAGCAAGCAAGAGGCTGGACTGGACAGAAAGTGGAAGCTCTGTTGCACAGAAATATGTTGCATCAGTAGGGCTGCAGTGTTACACATGATCCTAAAGCTTGCATGGATAAAACTTTGTGCTGTTTTCCAAAAAAACAAAAAACACACCACCCTTGCATACTGGTATTCAGACAGGTCATGCTCAGGAAAGGAGAACACACTGTCCTATCACATATGGGCAGAAGAGGAGATCCATTAAGAAGACTTTCTATTCTATTTGAAAGTTTAATTGCTGTTGGCACTCATAAATGGTTTGGTAAGACTACTCTTACGGTTTTTTTCATAATCAAGGACACAATGATTATGAAATTAATAGAAATAAATCAGCAGAAAGAAGTAATTAAGTAGGTAAAATACTTAGTGACTCATTTTTGCATGGGCATGAGACAAGTGATGTGCTAGCATATACTGTACTTGATCCATTACAGTAAGACTAAATGGGGCACTCTGTAGTGCTAAAAATATCTTCCTCCAAAGCCCAAGGGAAACTATAAGGCGAAGGATACGAAAAAAAGTATTTTGAATACACACTTCACATCCCAAAACTGAGAGAAAAGTGCTATCAGGAACTATTCTGCCACTTTATCTTGCTCGGGGGTAAGCCCAACTCTGAGGAGTTTCACTTCAGAGTGTAGATGTGGCCCCCCTGAATGCTGCATGCCACACAGAAGGCAAAGCTAGAAATCTTTTCCATTACACAAAGCTCCCTGTACATAGTCAAAACAAAACAAATTCCTTCCAGTAGCACCTTAAAGACCAACTAAGTCAGTTCTTGGTATGAGCTTTCGTGTGCATGCACACTTCTTCAGATATCTGTAACTCCCTGTACATAGAAGCCTAAATGTCTCCAGAAGCATTCAGTCATGAGAGCACCCACTTGTAGTCTGAAGTGGTACTGGTTGACCACTTTAGTAAGAAGCGGGCCTACAATAAGCAGCACCTGGGTCCTGTAGAGCAAAGACTCCTGGGGAACTATGAGGAGGGACAGCACCAAAGGTTCTACATATAAAGGACACACCAAAGTCCGTGACACAATTTCAATTTAAGAACTAATTTATCCAAAGCAATTTATAAAGCCACAAACATCACTAGATGAGGTAAAAAAAAAATAGCACCCTATCATCAATAAATCTGGCTACTTCACTGCTCACTTCTAACTCCAAGCAATTTATGAACAAATTAAAAAGAACCGGCCCCAATACTACTCCTTGGGGGACCCCACTTTTTACATCCCTTTAATGAAAGAACTATCCATCTATTTCTACTCTCTATGACAGGACCTTCCCATCATTCCTTTTTAAAGATTGGGATTACATTTCCACAGTGCTATTTTTCTGGAAAAAGAGTTGCTGGAACTAACCATGAATGCCTTTCTCTTTTTCTTAGAATGGCAATGGCACCCACTGAAGAGGTGCCGGAACTGAGTTTTGGAGAGTTCTCCCTGAAAAAAAGCCCTGCATTTCCAGCCCTCAGGTATGGAAGCTGATATTACGGACAAGATACATATTTTTGTTAAAAGATCAGCTATTTCACTTTTGAAATCTTTAAGAACTCTCAGATGGCTGTATTCTGGACCCTGTTATTTGTCAGTTTTTATTCTGTCAATAAGGCCTAGGATTTTGTCTCGTCATGACTATTTGTCTTAGTTCCTCAAACTCACTTCCTGTGAAAGGCAAGGGGATCTCACTGTGAAGACAGATGTAAATAATTCATTCAGTGCAATATTATACGTATTCCACTTTTAATCATACCTTTGGTTCCCTTGTAGTTCAAAGATCCACAAATAAAATTACATGGCATCCAAAATTATTCAGGAAGCATTTCCTAACTTTGTCCTTGCTACTGTCTTTTGTCTTCCAAATGATGTCAATTCAGAACTGCTGTTCCTTTAATTTTAGTAAGTGTACATATGACGACAGCCTTAGAATATTAAGTCAAGCTTAATTGGAGATGAAGAACAAGAATATTGTTAGGCTTCACTAGACTAACATCTCAGTTTAATCCAGGCATAGGCAAACTTGGCCCTCCAGATGTTTTTGGGACTACAACTCCCATCATCCCTGATAACTGGTCCTGTTAGCTAGGGATGATGGGAGTTGTAGTCCCAAAACATCTGGAGGGCTGAGTTTGCCTATGCCTGGTTTAATCCATGCTAATATTTTGCTTAGCTCTTTCCTAACTGCAACACAACATCAATGTAGGAAAATAGATTAGAAGCAGATACAAAACATTAAACTTCATCAATCAATCAATCTGGTATACTACTTTAACTTTTGGTATATGAAGGGTCCTGTCACATGGTTTAAAAGAAAATACTATTATTTTTTCTATTTTCCCCTGACTCTTACCAACATAAGAAAACTTCAATAGCTGGAATGAAGACTCCATCACTGCATCAGGAAAATAACATTTTTATTTTTGCTTACTTCATTGTACCAGCTGTTGAAACCAGTAGCTATATCAACTTGTGCCAAAAACACAACAGATCAAGAATGTGGGTCAGGTTTTGACCTACGGCACGGATGGCTTATTGGCTCAGTGCCAAATTTATCATTAAAGGTCTGGATTTCCTTGAACACTTCTGTAATGAATTTATATTTTTTGTTAAATATAGTGCATGCTATATTAAATACCCAAGTTACATATTTCAGCTAGGTAAGAGATCATTTTCCATATTTGTTAAGTTCTCATGTTTCGGGGGGAAACTCTTTGTACACAAATAACTGGCACATGTAACCGTTGAAGCTCCTGTTTTGAATTTAGTACATCCCTTTATTGTTGCCCTTACTGTCCATTTCATTGCATTTTTATATGATATGCTATTGTCAGATGACTGTTAAATTAATCAACTGAAGTGATATAGCCTTATGTCATTTGAAGATTTATTTTTAAACAAATCTATTTTCCTTCTTTTTTGGTCTTATTTCTTATAAAGAAAAAATTCTTGCATTTACCAAACTTTTTTGAAGACCAAATGTAAGCAAGTACTTTAAAACGATATCCATATTAAGTATCAATTAATCAATCTTTATTGCGGTCAAAGACCAGACAACAAAAATAACATAAACAACATGTACTACATCAGCATGAAGGGGCAGACGCGGTAGACAAAATAGAAAATTCCCTATATACTTATTTACATTAAGTATTAAGTATACCATCCTAGATATATCTGTAATTTCATGCTAAAACATAGGTTATTGTTCACATTGTTACTATCAGAGAGTTACCTCAAAGCTGCCTTAAAAAAAGAGAGATGCAATCAACTAAGTCCTACTCAGAGAAGTCCCATAGAAATTAGTGAATCCAAGTTAGCCATGTCCATTAACTTCAACGGATTTACTCCGAGTAGGACTAGCACTTAATAACACTCAGTGTTTTCAGAAAGCAGACTATGATAAAGACAATGACTTAAAAGATAATAGAAGCTGAACAATTTAATGCAGTTCTCACTCCAAATATATGGCTGCTGCATATGTTCAGTCTTTAGGGACCCTGCTTGCTTTTTGACGCTTTTGCTTATGTTGCCAGGAGACTATCACAGTGATGCTACTGCACATGCAAGTTTGCCATTATAATTACTGCTGTGCGTATGACAGGAAGGTTGCTATAGCTGATGAAATACTTTCATTTCCAGTACACCTCAAAGACTCAAATGGATTAGTCTAAAAGCATTTCCTTCAGGACCAATGACATAATGATGCTCACAGTCAATAATCTATTCAGAAGCACATACGCACAAATATAATCAAGATGTTTTTACTTCTAGACTAGTGTTCTGTCCCAGTGAAAATCAGGTGGCTGACTAATGCAAAATGAACCCAACTTCCAAGTAAGAAGATGGTCACCCGCACTCTGTTCTACTTGTTTACACTTCACTTCTCCTAACATGGGACTAGCTAGGAGCCTGTTTCATAGCTGACATTGCTCTGCACATCCATCTCCAACACTGGAATATTAAACAGCGATATGGTAACTGTATGCATGGTCCACATTTATTCTCTCAAGTCTTGTCTTTAAATTATTACAGATGGGACGGAGGAGAAACAAACCAGAGAGCAGTTACAGATAGCTATCTATATTCTTATCAGAGAGCACGTCAAAAAGTTTGTGACTGGAACACTGGTATACCTAGCCCTGACGTTGTACCAAGACACAGAGTTCCCAGTGAATGAACCAAACCCCTTAAAAATCAAGGAACTTGAAGAGCAAGCTGAGTTCCCTGAATCCAATGATGAAGATTCTTCTGAGGTGCCCTCTGGGCTGGTACCTAAAGATGAACCCATGAGACTGGACCTCTGCCTCCTTGTTCTTGATTCTAATCTCCCTGCACTGCAGCCTAGACGAGCTTCCTGAAATATTGACCTTGGGCTATTGGACCTAGACTGATCCTCAGAACCTGGTTTGTTTGGACTTTGCTGCATTTAAAACGCTTGTACATTGGTGAGTACCTCTGGTGAAAGGCTGAATTCTCCTGTAACTAGGACACTAGCCCCTAAAGGAATCCCCTACATGACAAACACATTTAGAAGACCTGCAGAAAGTGTTTAATGAGTTAAGCAGTCTATTAATTGACTTTTTGGTGCTAAATTGTTCAATCATCTACAAAAATACAACATACTGTAATTTCTATAAGTCTTATGAAAAAACAACTGTAGTTGCAGTAGAATGCAGTATGTGCTGAGAATTGAGTGTCCATAAGTAACAAATGTTTACCATTACCACATGGCATTACATTGGCATAATGATGAATCACATGACTTTCATTTTTAGGTCTGAGGAATTAAATTAGATAGTCAGCATTAAAATTGATCCAGGCTCAACAGAAAGTAAATTACCCCCATCAACTGAGACATGAAATTAAGCTCTGAATTCCTTAGAAATATTATCTAAATAGCTGATTATGAACTGCTAATCAATTGCATTTAACATTGCCATTCACAGTTGGAACAAGTGATAGTATTGTTAAGAATTCTTTCTCAATTAAAGCAATCAGCAACTACTAAAATGCAGATGTTTTAAAGCCCAGAACCCTCTCAACTAAAATGTGAAGAATGGATTGCTCCTAGTTATGTTTCTTTACCACATACAGACAATGACCATTTTGCACATGTTCAAAGCACACACACATCGTCACAAACCCAGAAGTGGCAGGAAAAGGGGGCAGAACAGAGTGAACTTATACGCACTCTGCTGTCGCACACGTTGACCCAGAATGCAACCCCCCCCCTAAATTTGGACTTGCCGGTATATGGTTCCCATTATTATTTTATGTGCATACACATTTCCTTTGTACCACACTACCATGTCTTACCAATACATTTCTCTGTGACATCCTTTATCAGATATATCTATCCATATAATTTACTTTTTTAACCACCTAACACAAGCATGCACAATTACCCCTTTTCCACATTTTCTATCTTCTCATCATTTCAGTCAGTAGAATTCCCATTTCCTACAGCTGCATGTCTTTGATTAACAAAATACACAAACTTTAATGCTTGTGTTTCCTGTGCCTTTTAGCCACACATTCCTTGTGCCATGCATCTCTCTCTCTCTCTCTCTCTCTCTCTCTCTCTCTCTCACACACACACACACACACACCTTCTCATATGCCTGCCTTTTCCTTTAATACAATTCTTTCATGTTCATCTTTAACAGACATAATTTAAGCAAGAAAGCCTGGAACATGCAAAGTAACAATATAGGAGAGTGCCTCTGATTATGTGCAGAAGGCATGCAGTGTTTCTCAACCTTGGGTCCCCAGATGTTGTTGCACTACAACTCCCATCATCCCTGAACTCTGACCTTGCTAGCTGGGGATGATGGGAGCTGTAGGCCAAATACATCTGGGGACCCAAGGTTGAGAAAGGCTGCTATAGAGTATACAGAACAGTAATCTAACCCAACATTGGGACAAAACTCTCTGCTCAGAGTACTATATAGTGCAACAAGGGAAAGTTCCACACATGTAGTAGGCTTGTTACCTTATCCTAAGGAATCAAAAAGAGTTTCAGCACTCACAACTTCCTTAAACCTTCACAAACCTTATCCCCAATGCATTGTATTTGTTATCAAGATCCTGCAAATAGGTAGAGAGTGGCAAAGGAATGGGGTAGTCTATGGGGACGGGGAGAGAAACCATACGCAAGCCAAAACAAAACAAAAGCATCACACACTGCGCTTCTCCTTCTCCCAAATGCTTCTTGTGAAAATGCTGACCCCAATTTCATCATTTGCACATGGAGTAGCAAGTTCGGGTGTTTGTTTCAAGACTGGTTCTCACCAACAATTTAACTTAGTTGAGAACTTGAATCTTCATGTCACTGGCAATGCTAGCATTATTAACCAGTGTTGCTCAAAAGTATGCCAACATTTTGATGGCTGACTTAAATTATTTTTGCTCAGCTCATGTCCCCAGACACATCCTTTACCTGAAGCATGAATATGACATCATCATCTGGACTTAAAGGCAGGATGACCTTGAAAAATTCCCTCTGGATTTCAACAGCTTTCAATCATCAACAGCCTGACCCTGTGCCTGTGCCTGCAGAATGCTTACTTCTAGGATGCTACTGTGCAGCTACACTGAACATCTTATGAAATAAACTCACTGGTGTTTACATGTATCTGCATGTTTCTGACTTCCACCCAGAACATGCCTGTGTCCTTGCTTACAGGACGTCTCCTTTTTAAAACTACTTACAACAGGTAACATAACAGAAATACAAACACAAGGACCACCAGATGCAAACTCTGTTCTCATCTTCATTTTGGCAACATAATATCCAAAAGAACCAGCGAGAACATCAGGAACTCATTCACCCACTCATCTTCCAAACTGCAATGACTGCCTCTTTTTTACATAAGAAAAACTGGACAGTCACTTACATAGATGAATAAAAGGACAGAAATCTGGTATCAGAACTGTCAACATTCAGAAAGCAGTGGAAGATTGTGTCAGTCCCTCAGGCTACTTCGCCACCAACATGACCATTACCATTCTCCAGTAGCACCTAAGAGACCAACTAAGTTTGTTCTGGGTACAGTATAAGCTTTCATGTGCATGCACACTTCTTCAGATACCTGAAGAATCTGAAGTATCTAAAGAACTGTGCATGCACACGAAAGCTTATACCCAGAACAAACTTAGTTGGTCTCTAAGGCGCTACTGGACAATTTTTTATTTCGACTGCGTCAGACCAACACGGCTACCTACCTGAATCTATTACCATTCTCTTTCAAGAAACTGCAAAGGGAAACTGCCATGTGAAATTACTAAACTGAATCAAAGAATTTTAGAGTTGGAAGTGACAACTGCAGGAATCTTTTGCCCAACATGGGGATCGAACCCCCGACTCTGATATTAAGAGTCTCATGCTCTACCAACTGAGCTATGTTTATTTATTGTTTCATTTAATAAACTAACTTTTCTTCAAGGACATCAAAGTGTACATGGCTCCTCAACATTTTATCCTCATAACAACATTCTGAATTAGGTTAGACTGAGTGAGACTGGCTGACCCAAGGTCTGAGTGGGAATTTGAACCTAGCCCAAATATGACACATTAACCACCACAACATATTGGCTCTCCACCTGCAGCTTCCACTCTCTTCTTATGTGCAAAGGAAGGGCAGAACAGAGAGAAAGCAAGTCAGCCAAGGCTTGCCATGGCTCATTTCCAGTCTAAATTAAACTTCAGAATTATTGGCTGAACCTGGACATGTAGGGATCAAAATTTCATTGCCCTTAGGAAAGGGAACATAGTAAGTCAGGCCACAGTTATATTAGAACCACAGGCTCAGCAAAAGGAAATTTATTAAAAAAAACAAACACATCTTAGCAGGTTGCTAAGTAGAGAACTAATAATTTTATCATGAGTTAGAAATTATGGAAGGAGCCAACACAGCAGACCTTTGCAGGAAAGATATAGAAACACTTTAACTTCACCAGAAAACTCCCTCACTTGTCCAAAATTAGTATGGAAACCAGACAACATGCCAAAGATACTGTAAACTGTTGAAGAGTGGAAGAGGATTAGCATTAGCAACAAGATGATACAAGAGCTAAACTTCAGGGCCACTTTCTAGAGACATGCAAGCACAGTAATGCTACCTAGTTAAAGTGTCCAACTACAACATTAACAGAAGATACTGATAAACAATAGCTACAATATGAATGTAAGACCAACTGTCATTTTAAGCATCTGTATTTGCTCCAGCTTTGCAGACTATTCTGTTACAAGTTAATTTCATTGTTTAAAAGACGGTCAGGACAGACCCATGGTTTCTATTTTGAAATATACTTATTTGGGATTAATTAAAACCAAACTGAAACATACAAACTACACATTTCACTGTCCATGTAATCTGTAACTAATGACAAGATAGTGTTTTCTCTTCCGTTTGCCACTAGCACTATTAAACTACCTCATTGGCAGCTCTCTCAAAACTTTTCAGAATACAGTATGGGCAAAACAGAATGCAGGCAAAACTTCAAATGATGGTGCCGGGGTGAAACATATTGGTTTCCTTCTAATATAGTATTAACTATAATATAGTATTAACTATGACAGCACTACTACTACATGAACTACTACCAAAATCCTGACCAGACAAAGGGAGACTTTACCATGATGACAATATACACAGTGTTTGTTTCTTCTGGCTATTGTAGTCTTTCACTGTTGCAATGTAACAGACTCACATTAAAACTACAATAAATAAATAAATCTACTCACAGTGTGTTAATGAAACTGACATGTTGCCTTCCCAGAACCCTAACACCTGAAAGTTTCCCAGAGCTTGTAGGTCCAGAGGACTACAAGTCAATTGCCCAAACCACTGTCTCTTTCCCTTCTTAGGGAAGCAGAATGCTTACATGTCCAGTTGCCTTGATAACCAAGCCCATGCACCCCTCTTCACTGGAGCTAAAGGCTCCACTGGATTGCATCCTGGTTGACATAAAAACCAAGACCCTGCTACCTTACCAACATTCCTATGGCAGTCCATCAATGATATTTTCTGTAGCCTTTCAATGAATGATCTCACCCTCACTTCCCACTCTCTTTAGTGAAGTGTGTGACATCCCAACACCACACAGGCTTTTGCAGAAGGAAGGGGGGGACTCTACAAAAATAAGCAGGAAGATTCATTGTTCCCCTTCCCAATATTAACTGAAACTGATCAGAAACTTTGGGAAGAGTAGCTGTCATTGGCAAGGCTGTGAAGAGATCTGTGGAGCCCCAATATATGATTCAAGGACATCTACATTCAGCAATTACTTCCTTAGATGTGACAACATATAAAGCATTTCTAAACATATCCCATCAGCATCTCAAAAGATTATAGTGACTTTGTGAAATAACAGCTATTTTACAATCAGCAGGAACTAGAAATAATTTTATGTAACAGCTTGTCAATCAAGCAATGCTTGAGCTATGCCACATTTCTGAAAAAAATAGAACAAGAGTTCTTAAAAATTATATAAACAGTCTTCTCTCGCCTTTAAACTTTAGAGGTTTTTCAACTAGCTTTAAGGATCATAAGCGTCCTATCTCAAAAAAATTATACTGGCATCCCACAACACTCTTGAAAATGAAAGTAAAGCTGCAGATACAAGAGTAAAACAAGAGCGCAATCCTTGAGCGACAAAGCAAGATGAATCACTGTGACAATAACATCTGAAACCTTTCACTTGCTCAAAGCCAATAAGACAATGGGTGGGAGAAAGAGCAATGGGAAGAGCGCAGAAGAAAACCTGATGAAGGGCGTATTTTAAAATGAAGAACAACATCTTACCTTCAAACGTTTGACCACTTCATCGTTCGTTATTTTATCTGTGATCTCCTTAACTCCAGGAGGGTAGAAGATGATTTTGCCGTCAGCAGGAGGCTTTGGTTGGGTGGATGGGAAATCCATCCTAGTGCTGCTGGTTATAAAGTTTCCTTCTCCACAGTCCTCTACCGGCCCCTATCGGTCAGAAAACAAAAGTTCAGCGGAATAGAGGCGACTTTCCGAACCTTTTTTTCCCCTTCCCTCCCCCATTTCTAAACCTCGATTCAAAAGAAGGCCCCTGTCTTTCGCAGCGGCGAGGCCCAGGGCTTAAAGTCCGCAGGACCGGGGGTCTCCCCGGATCCTCACGCCAGGTCCAGCCCGGCGCTCTCCCTCCCTTCCCCTTTCATTGGGCGGCTGCTCCGAAGCCCAACACGATTACTTTGGCTGCCTCGCGGTTCACAATGAAATGTTAACATTTTTTATTAAAAATAAAATAAAAATAAAAGAAAGATGGAAAGATCCCTCCCGCGCCCGGGCGAGAAACGGGTCTGCGGAGAGGAGAGAGAAATAGAGCCGATCCCGAGACAGGCACTTCTTCCACCGAAGCCAGGAGGCGAGGCCTAAACTGTTAGGCCTCAAAACTATCAGGAGACAGGGAAGCCGACCGGAGGAGGGGAGGAGGAGGAGGAAAGCGAGTCAGGCGGAGGGGGGACCCCGAAAACAACGCAGCCCCAGCCGGCCACCCCATATCCCCCCCGCCCAGCCCAATTTGAAAACTCTTCCCCTCGCTGGCCGGGCCTGGCCTCCCCGCCTCAGGGACAGCGCCGCTTCCCTCAGGGGAGGGCGCAGGCCACTCTCCATCCACTTCTCTCAACTTCCACCTCAGGACCCCCTCTTGCAGCCCCTCGCCTCGTGTGAACGCCCGGCTCCGGCCCAGAGGGTCTTCCCGGCTGGTCGAAACGCGCCACGCCGGCGGGGAGAGCCGGGGAGGAAGGCGGCGAGCAAGCGGCGGCAGCGGCGGCAGCAACAAGAGACCCGGACCCCAGGGGCGGCCGCCTCGCTCTCTGGCTCGCCCGCCCGCCCGCCTTTTTTTTTTACCTCATGCAGCTCCGGAAGGTGCAGCATCGAGCGGCCTCCGGGGGCGGCTGGAGCCGTGGAGGGAGGCGCGGGAAGGGGCTGCCGCTCTCGCTCCGAAGACGACGACGACGGCCGGCGCCCTGCCTCGGCGACTCGCTCGCCTTCCCTCCCCCCACCGCGGCGGCGGCAGCAGCAGCGGCGGCCTCAGTCCCGGCGGCGGCTGCTCAGGCTCTCAGGGAAGGAGGGCTCGGGCAGAGCGTGCGCCTGGCTCGGCCGCCTCGCCCGCGGGGAAGCAGCGCCGCTCCCTGGCCGGCCTGAGGAAGAGCAGCCCAGGAGGAGGCGGGGGAGGAGAGTCGCCGCCGCCGCCGCCGCCGCCGCCGTCCCCACTATGCCGGCTTCTCCGAAAGCCGCCTCGCGTTTCCGCGGAGCCGGAGGGGGCCCAAAGGTGTGCGGCTCTGCCTGTACCTACCCGCCGAAGTCCCATCCCGACGACCGGTTTGCCCTCACGGGTCTCGGCGGCTGCCCCCGGGTCGTGCGCGCGCGCGCTGGCGCCGAGAGCTGAGGCAACTCGTTTGGCGCCAAAACCAGGCGCTGCCGTGAGGCGGCCCGCAGCCCTGTGGGAATAGCTGGAGGGGCCAAGTGCGCCTCTCTTTTTAGATATATATAAATTTGTTTATTTGGTTTTCAGATTAAAGTCTTACAATCACATATCCAACATACATACAAGATTCCAAATAATCTCCTCCTCCCCTTTATGGGTCCTCTTGTTAATCAGTTCCCCTCACATTTTTTATGATGATCCGAATCTTTGACATCTCCCCTTATGTCCAAAATTCACAAGTGTTCCAATCCCACTAACGGTTTTACCTGTTTACGATGGTTTTTAAGATAAATTATAAACTTTCCCCATTCCTTATTAACATTTTGTTTCTTGTAAAAGTTGTTGCTTTCTCAACTCTCTTTTCTTTCTTTTGATATGTACTGGTATTTTGTTGGATGAAAAAGCCCCTCATCACTCCTTACTTGCATCCCATACCACTTTGAAGTTTGTCTCCTGATTCAAATTAATTTCAAAATAATCTCTTAATTTCCCCCCTCCTTTTTAAAATTTTGGTCTTCCTGATTTTTGATTCTTCCGGTCATTATTGCCATTTCGGCATCATCCATCAGTGCATGCAGTGGATGTAGCCTACCTTGATTTCAGCAAGGCATTTGACAAGGTGCCCCATGATATTCTTGTAAAGAAGCTGGTAAAATGCGGACTTGACTATGCTACCACTCAGTGGATTTCTAACTGGCTGACTGACCGAACCCAAAGGGTGCTCATCAATGGTTCCTCTTCATCCTGGAGAAGAGTGACTAGTGGGGTGCCACAGGGTTCTGTCTTGGGCCCGGTCTTATTCAACATCTTTATCAACGACTTGGATGATGGACTCAAGGGCATCCTGATCAAATTTGCAGATGACACCAAACTGGGAGGGGTGGCTAACACCCCAGAGGACAGGATCACACTTCAAAACGACCTTGACAGATTAGAGAACTGGGCCAAAACAAACAAGATGAATTTTAACAGGGAGAAATGTAAAGTATTGCACTTGGGCAAAAAAAATGAGAGGCACAAATACAAGATGGGTGACACCTGGCTTGAGAGCAGTACATGTGAAAAGGATCTAGGAGTCTTGGTTGACCACAAACTTGACATGAGCCAACAGTGTGACGCGGCAGCTAAAAAAGCCAATGCAATTCTGGGCTGCATCAATAGGAGTATAGCATCTAGATCAAGGGAAGTAATAGTGCCACTGTATTCTGCTCTGGTCAGACCTCACCTGGAGTACTGTGTCCAGTTCTGGGCACCACAGTTCAAGAAGGACACTGACAAACTGGAACGTGTCCACAGGAGGGCAACCAAAATGGTCAAAGGCCTGGAAACGATGCCTTTTGAGGAACGGCTAAGGGAGCTGGGCATGTTTAGCCTGGAGAAGAGGAGGTTAAGGGGTGATATGATAGCCATGTTCAAATATATAAAAGGATGTCACATAGAGGAGGGAGAAAGGTTGTTTTCTGCTGCTCCAGAGAAGCGGACACGGAGCAATGGATCCAAACTACAAGAAAGAAGAGTCCACCTAAACATTAGGAAGAACTTCCTGACAGTAAGAGCTGTTCGACAGTGGAATTTGCTGCCAAGGAGTGTGGTGGAGTCTCCTTCTTTGGAGGTCTTTAATCAGAGGCTTGACAACCATATGTCAGGAGTGCTCTGATGGTGTTTCCTCCTTGGCAGGGGCTTGGACTCGATGGCCCTTGTGGTCTCTTCCAACTCTATGATTCTATGATTCTATGATCAACTTGATCTGCCATTCTTCTCTGGTCGGGCCTTTATCTTCTTTCCATCTCTGGGCCAATAACATCTGTGGTCGCATACATGAATAGCCTTTTCTGCTCACTTGTGATTTCAGCACCTTGGATTCCTAAAATAAAAGCTTCAGGTTTTAGAAAAAGTTATTTTCAAGTGTGCCTCCTTTTTACCCCCAAAATGCACTTTAAACAAGGTTGTGAAAGCATCTCTGACATGCTATGTTTCCGAGTGTCGCTGCTATATATGCTCTCCCTTAGTTGGGGTCAGCTGTTGGCCGTTTTCTCTCCTGAAAGTGGCTTTCTTGTGTTTTGTTTTGTTTTTAAGGCTGCTGCAATATGTTATGTGCACAATGTGTGTGTCCCTGTGGAGCTCAGTAGGATTTATTCCGGAGTAAACCGCTGAATCGTGTTCAAGATGGAGGACCATCCAATTGCCTCTGCAAATGCAACATTATTGCTTGTGTCCAATGCTAGGGCTAGTCTAGAGCAGACCCGTTGAAATGGAGAGGCATCATGGGCCCATCCATTTGAATGCAGCTATTCTGAGTATAAAGTACTGTAGCTGAATATACCCCTATAGGTGTATGCACTATATACCTCTAGATACACCCAGTTGAATACACTGAAGGAGATGGAGGCATAATAAAATGAACTCAGTATTCAGGCAAGAATGTTACTTGCCCCAAAATGGAAAGAAGCAGAAGTCCAGCAAAGGAAGTATGGATACAAAAACTTATGGAATATGCAGAAATAGCGAAAATTACTGGAAGAATAAGAAATCAAGATAACTTTTTATATATATAAAAGAATGGAAATGGTTTATTGAATATTTACAGATAAATTGTAAACGGATAAAAACATTGGCAGGATTATTGTAATAACCTGCAGTTTCATAAGAGTATATATTTAAAGAAGACGAGTAAATGAGCAAATTAAGTTAATTTGGATATGCAGAAGATATTAAAAATACATTTAAGGAACCGCAGAAAGAGGGGGAAGGAAGTCAAGTTTTGAAATGTCAAAAAGATTGTAAAATTAGTGAAATGTATAAAATTAGTGTAATGTATAAACTTGAAAAGTATAATTTTTTTTTAAAAAAAAGACATGTAGGAGGAAAGGAATTCAGTATTCAAAACCTATAGATGTGCATCATTTTGAAACTCGCATTATATTTTATGCACACAAAAGGAGTGGATATAAAGATTTGAAGCATCAAATATCAAAGCCAAATGCACTAGCAAAATTGAATTCCGAAGGTTAGAATTTCGAATGGTTTCTTGAAGATCCATAAAGTCGATTCCTTCCTGAAATTTCAGTGAGTTGTCTACATGATTGCCTTCACTCTGATCCTTTGAAAGTGAAATTGTGGCACCGCATCTGGGCCGCTCTAAATTGTGATTTTTAATCTGGATACAAACTGAGTGGGGAATTAGGCTGTATGGAACACTTACTAATGGAGAGTTTATTTAGGATCTGTATGTAATTTCCCTTTTAGATTTAAGATTGCGACTGATTTGGGGCATCTTGGAATCCAGTGTTTTTATAGGGAGGAGCTGGCTTGTTCAGATGGACGCTGACAATGTAATGATGATAATGTGTTTTATATGAGTATGTTATGTTCGTGTCTCCCTTTTGGTCAGAAATTGTCCATACTAACTTTGTTTTGTAAAAATTCTTATTTTCAGATGTTCAGGTACTACCGTATTTTTTGCTCTATAAGACTCACTTTTTCCCTCCTAAAAAGTAAGGGGAAATGTGTGTGCGTCTTATGGAGCAAATGCAGGCTGCACAGCTATTCCAGAAGCCAGAACAGCAAGAGGGATTGCTGCTTTCACTGCGCAGAGATCCCTCTTGTTGTTCTGGCCTCTGAGATTCAGAATATTTTTTTTCTTGTTTTCCTCCTCCAAAAACTAGGTGCGTCTTGTGGTCTGGTGCGTCTTATAGAGCGAAAAATACGGTATATTCCTGTGATGTGGGGACCAACAGATGGACAGCAAAAGTGGATCCCATATGTAAGCCCTCATGGTTGCAAATAAACATACTTCCAGCTTGGAAGGACAAACACTCACCATTCATTAGTCAGTGGTCTAAAGATTTAACACATTTAAACTACTGACAACAGGTAACATAACAATAATACAAACACAAGGACCGTCAGATGCAAACTCTCTTCTCATCTTCATTTTGGCAACATTAAATCTAAAAGATTCACCCCAAACATCAAGAACTCATTTACCCACTCATCTTCTAAACTGCGATGCTTGTCTCTTTTTTTACGTAAGCTCAAGTTTGTGTGTTTAAAAAAACACTACCACCAGGGCTCATATTGGCTTTCATTTTAATAGCTACTCCTTAAAACTTTTCCCCTTCACGCTATCTTATGAAATCTATGGAGATAACCACATTGGGAGGGAGAAATGTAACTTCCTCCATTTGTTTTGCAGCACAATTTTGTGTCATGCCACATGTAACTGACCAGCCTGCAGTTTATCTCTTATTCAGGTTCTGATTTTAAAATATGGTTTTCACACATGTTGTTTTTTTCTTGCAGTAAATTCTATTGAACGTTCATAGCACACAAACCTTACAGAAAATAAATCCAATCTGTCTATTACTTGTTTTCTGTTTGCCAGGAGCAGCTTTGGAAATGACAATCTCTTGATAGGAAGAGAAATAGCTGTAACTGCAACGGTGGGATGTGTGTATGTGAAGTTCCTTCTTCATTCTTAAACTGATTAAAAATCTAATTGGCAAGACAAAGAGAAGATTGATTATATTTGATTAAAAAACGTTTTTGGTGTGGATTAGTACATTATTTGTGCATGAATGATTTACAAGCTGGCGATGAGGGGAACAAGAATGGATTAATACTGCTGTTGAATATATATTTTTTGTATTTAATGAGGGAAAGAGTTTATTAGTTCAACTGAATATTAATTCATTTTATGCATTAAATGATCGTAGCCTTTTATAATTAAATTGTACAAGAATGCCACTTATTCCATTCCTTTGCTCTGTTTTGAAGCAGGACAGTCAGTAGACCAGAATGAATAATCCCAATGCCTACAAATAAATTAGGATTTTGAAAGGAAACTCTGTTGTGGGTTATTTAATCCTTATTTATTCAATGAATTTATAGACTGCTTAGTATATAAAAAAAACCTAAGTGGTTTACAAAGCAAACAGCATAAAGTCACACAGCTAAAATACATACTGGCCTAGTTTACACGGCACACTAAACCAAACTATAGTTAAGTGTGAATGAGGAGGCAAAAGGGTACTCAGGAAACAAAACTTGGCTGCTTTGTTCCTTTTTTGCTGCTGTGTTGTTACCCAAAGCTAAGCCATGGTTTGGCTTAGTGTGATGTCCAAACCAAAGCTTGTTTCCTCCGAACAAACCTTAAGTAGTAAGCCAGGGACAAACCATGTTTGTGATTTGTTTGGAGCAAGACAAACCATGAGCCCAGATTCGGTTGAGCCCAGATTTTCTTCTAGTTTTGAGGGTGGGGGATGGAGAGGGGCCACAAGTGGAGTAGGTATAAATATATTTGGACACAACAAGTATACCTGGTGTTATGTTCCTGTTCATATGTTGTGAACTTAAAAGTTGACAGACAATCTTTATTACTGTGTAATGTTCTTTACAATGTTCCTGACATATTTCAGCTTTCTGGATTTATTTTTCATCTGACCTTCAGATATGAAAGCAGAGTCATCCATATGACGAAATGAAAAGTATGCCATTTGCAATAAACTTTGCATTTAATCTTAATGATTCTAAGAATGTCAGGTAAAATGGTCGGGCCTTGCACATGTTCACTTCATCAAATCATGCCTCAGTTCTCATACTATCTGTTGCTGCTGCTGCTGCTGCATCTTGTAGTCTCCATCATCTAGGCTAGGGCAACAGGTTGACAAAGGCTGCTGTAGAGTCTCAGGAGTTGAAGCAGCCCAGGAAAGAAAATGCCAATAATAATAATAATAATAATGGAGAGCTTGAAGTTTGACCACAGTCACTACTCTTTTCTGTCTCCTCAACACCTAACTGTAAATGTAAGTTAAACCCAACCCAATTTCTGCGGGGGGAGCAATCCTAAAAAAAGCTCAACAACTGGGGCAAAATTAAAAAGCTCAAGGTGCATGTTCACTTCACCAAATCTGGCCCTCTTTGAAAATAGTTTGGGCATCACTGAAGTAAATGGTTGTTTCCCCAGTGCTTACTTAAGAGGTAAAACACTTGTATATGAATACATCTTATTTACATATAAAACTGCTGGTTGTGCTATTGGGTGCACTCTAGAGTTGCTTTTTCTTTTCTGTTTATGGCTTTTATTGTTATAGGATTGAAGGATCATCCGAATTGTCCTCAGGACGCCCTCCAGTCCTGTGATTTTGTAGCTATGAGATTGGATTCTGCTGAAGACTGCTAAAAGAAGTCAAACCAGTTGTTATGTAAATGTCCCTGGATAGTCTCTTAAGTATATCTTTGCATATCTAAAGAGTACAGGTAACTGGTTTCCCCAAAAGCCAGGACAGAAGGGGGAGGGTATCCTCACTCACTTGGATGGAGTTGGTAGACTCCAGTTTGCCAGACAGAGCAATACCCCAATCCCTGACCCCACAGAGCTTTTGGGGGGGGTGCAGGAGGAGGAGAAGTCATTGCACAAGCAGAAGTCATTGAGCAGAACAAAAAAATTCCTTCCAGTAGCACCTTAAAGACCAATTTTGGTCTTTAAGGTGCTACTGGAAGGAATTTTTTTGTTTTGACTATGGCAGACCAACACGGCTACCTATCTGTCATTGAGCAGAGGCAGTAATGCTTCTGAATAGTTGGAAACCAGAGGAGGGGAGAGTGCTGATGTGCTCAAATCCTGGTTTCCCGCAGGCCACTGTGAGAATAGGATGCTGGACTAGGAAGTGGAAAGGGAAAGGTGAATATAAAATGGAAGAATGGTACAAAGAGGTGTGGGATATAGCTATTCACGATAAATTAACCTGTGCTATTAAGTTAAGATGGGGAATATGCAGGAGAAATGATTTTGATGAGATACGGAAGGCATTTGTAGAATTTGCACCATTAAAACGGAAAGGGGTCAAACCATCGCGAGAGGCACTGAAATTTTGGGAGGTTGGATAGTTCAAATGGAATGGTCTTGGGGGTGGGGCGCACATTTTTTAAAAAAATCTATTTATTATTATTACTTTGTTGAAATTTTAAAAACCCCTCAAAAATAAATAAATAAATTCAATAATAATAATAATCAGGAAGAACTGTCCGACAGCAAGAGCGGTTTGACCATGGTACAGACTCCCACAAGAGAGGCGGCAGCCTCTCCTTCCTTGGCGGGTTTTCAAACCGAAGCTGGACCACATATAAACGCCAACTCCTCGAAAGATTCCATCAACAGTGTCTCCAAAATTTTTTACACATTACTTGGGAAGACTGGCGAACTAATGCCAGTGTACTGAAAGAAACAAAGATCATCAGTGTCGAAGCAATGATTTTTCAACATCCACTTTGTTGGACTGGTCATGTGCGGATGCCTGATTATAGTCTTCCAAAGCAATTACAGTGGTACCTCGGGTTAAGAACTAAATTCATTCCGGAGGTCCGTTCTTAACCTGAAACTGTTCTTAACCTGAAGCAGCACTTTAGCTAATGGGACCTCCTGCTGCTGCCGCACTGCCGGAGCACGATTTCTGTTCTCATCCTGAAGCAAAGTTCTTAACCCGAGATACTATTTCTGGGTTAGCGGAGTCTGTAACCTGAAGCGTATGTAACCTGAAGCGTGTGTAACCCGAGGTACCACTGTACAGTCATACCTCGGGTTGAATGTGCTTCAGCTTGAGCGCTTCTGGGTTGCGCTCTGCGGCAACCCGGAAGTAACGGAGCGCGTTACTTCCGGCTTTCACCGCTTGTGCACACACAGACGCTCAAAATGACATCACATGCAGGCGCGGAAGCGGCAAAACGTGACATGCGCAGATGCGCTGTCACGTCTTACGTTCCATTCAGGATGCGAATGGGGCTCCAGAACGGATCCTGTTCGCATCCCGAGGTACCACTGTACTCTATTCCGAACTTAAAAATGGAAAGTGTAATGCTGGTGGTCAACAAAAGAGGTTTAAAAACTCTCTCAAGGCAAATCTAAAAAAAATGTAGCATAATCACCAACAACTGGGAAACACTGGCCTGCGAGAGCTCCAATTGGAGAACAGCCTTTACCAAAGGTGTCATGGGCTTTGAAGATGCTCGAACTCAGAACGAAAGGGAGAAGTCCGTGACCAGAAGGAGGAGGAGTATCAGGAAGAGTGGATTCAATTTAATGATTACTTAGTTAAATATGTTAAGTTAAATTAACTGAAAACAGCTTGCATATACATAATTGGCTTAGGATTTTATTTATGTTAAACGATGAATTAATATGTTTAATTTCATAAAGTGAAGATCTAAGGATGTTAATGTTTAAGTTAAATTTTATAAGAACTGTGATTTAGAAAACCGTTAAAAGGCTATGCAATGAAATTCAACCAAGGGGAAGCGGGGAAGTCACTTAACAATGTTAATAAGTGTAATTTTCAATAAGGCTATGATTTATGTTTGTCTTGTGTGTTTGTTTGTTTATAATATTGTGAAAACCAATAAAAAATTTTGAAAAACAAGCAAACAACCTTGTTCATGAAAGACAATCTTTCTTGGCTTAGGAGGGATCGCCAAAGAGGGAAAGAAGTGGAGAGGATCCAGCCCCGCCCCCTGCATCGCACGGGGTTGGACTAGATGACCCTCGGGTTCCCTCCCTGGGTTCTCCGAAACGCAGCGACGTTTTTCTCAAACGGGGAAGCCCCGAGGCCTCCTCCTTGCCGCCGTCGCCTCACATTTCCCCTCCTGAAAGTAGCCAGGTGTGAGGCCTGGGCCGCCCCTGCCTCGCGGCGCCTGTGCCCGCCCTGGACGCGCGGCCGCCGCCGCCGCCGCTCCTCCCGAGCTGCAGTCCCGGGAGCGGCCTTGGAGAGGCGCTGCGTCCCCGGCTTCGAGGCCTAGCAAGCCCGCGAGCCTGTGGATCCCTACGCGACTCGCGCCTGGCTGAGAGCAGCGCGGGCCCGGAGACGAAAGGGTCGGAGGCGGCCGCCGCGGCCGTGAGGTAAAATCGAGCGCGGGGGTCTGAGGGGGGAAAAAAACAGGCCGCTCGCCCCCCTCGGCCGCCGGACAGCTCGGCCGCCTTCCTCGGGCCTCCTTCCGCCCCCTTTGGAGGCCGGCCGGGGAAATGCCTCGACGGCGAGCGGGGCTCCCGGCTTCTCCTCAGCCCCCTTCCCTTTGTCTCGCCTTTGCCCCCCCCCCCTTTTCCCAGCGGCGGGAGCGGGGCTCGCTCCGGAACTCATGGCCTCTGAGCGTGTGCAGAGTGCCATCGCTTTTCGCCGCGCCGTTCCTCGGCCCCGCGGCTTCCTCCTTTTTGCTGG
Organism: Podarcis erhardii; assembly: GCF_964252035.2. Classification (NCBI taxonomy): domain Eukaryota; kingdom Metazoa; phylum Chordata; class Lepidosauria; order Squamata; family Lacertidae; genus Podarcis; species Podarcis erhardii. Next base: position 19,499,935 of record NC_138512.1, read on the forward strand.
AAGAGAAATATTCGCGGGGATGTGGCAAGGGAGGCTGGCTGTGTCTCTTTCCCATGGAGAGGTGTTTGTTTTGTTGGTTTGTTTTGCATTCTCCTTTATTTATTTTTAGATTTGAAGGTGTGCGAATACTTCAGAGGCCCATCTTCAGAGTTTTCTGCCGGCCCCTCGTCTTTCATAGACCGAGCTCGACCATGATAAAACCAGCAGATACATTTTCGGGATCTGGATTTTAGCAGAGATCAAGCGCCTCTTCCCTAATTGCTTGTCAGTGTAAAGGGAGGTGTATAAAAAGCTGGAAACATGGCTGCAATGAAAGAAAAAAAATCATTCCAAGAGTTGCTACGTTCTGTTGCCTTGACTATCTATTTTTGGTTTTTTTGCAAGTGTACAGAACTCCAAAAGTTATTACAACTACCTAATTACAGTACCATATAAGGCATTTTAAAATTTAATTGCTAGAACTGTAGTACAAGGAAAACAAAACACAAAGAGTGCCCGACTAGTATTTCTCTCTCACATTATTATTTTGTTTAAATTTTGAGAAACATGTAGTAAGCTTTAATGCTCTTTTCAAATTTATTTATTACGGAAATACTTTCATTTGTATGCAGCTTTTCCATTTAATTATGCTCAGAGCTCACAACAGAACATAAATTCCAATCAATAATTCCTTACAATAGCGATTAATTACTAAATCATTTCAAAAAATACCCAGCCAGATGGGTGCGGTATAAATATCAAAATATTAATATTCATTATTAAATAACTTTATTATATAACATTTTAAAAATCATCCTAAAATAAACTATCAATATTTAAAAGTATATTAATTAATGAGTAATCAGTGCAACTGTAAGTGCACAGTTTGTAGCAGCTTAAAATAAGCACATGCTCATCCTGAGTTTCAGCAAAAAGCATAACAACCCCTAACCAAAAAAGATTTGGTTTCCTGATATTAATATGTGGAGGCAACAAATGAGCTTTTTAAAAACAGGTGACACATTTAAGACCAGGTTTTAATTTTGTTGCCAGACAGGTTGGGTAGATAACCATGTTGCAATTAAAACACTTAAGTCTTCAGATGATTCATGTAGCTGACTTGTAAAGATGGAGAAGAGGAGCCCTACTTTAAATTGTTTTGCCTTTTTAAAAAGTCTTCCCCCCCCCCTTGATGCTAGCTTGGGTAATAATTTTTAGGAGGGGTAGTTGAACACTTAGTCATGTAAACATGCAAAAGTTCCCTTCTCATTGTTTTTTTAAATTAAGTTTTGAATAATCTGTTCCTCTTCCCCAAACGTCTGAGAGGTAGCCATAATCTATTGAGCAAATAAGCCATTGTGAAACAAGAGTCATTTTATTAATGTTACATAGTTATAAATCAGCTAAACATTTATGTGTTTGTTGTAGGGGAAACACTCTTGGGCAACAGAAACATCTGTGGAAAACATGGTTATTTTATGACATGATCTTAAGTTATATTTTCCAGGTTTATATTCACAGATACCTTGTGTGCTTTTGTTAAGCTGCCATGCTTGATGAAAAGTTCTTAATAGGTTTTTCTGCTAGGAAAGCAGCAATGAGTGAGAATGTTTTACACTGATTACTTAGTGAGTTCTGTTGGTGCTAAGACAAACCTGTATAAGTGGGCTCAAGGGTAAAACTCTGAACTCTTAATTTGCTGCACTTATGCATGAGTCATCATAATCTGTTAAGCAGACACCTCTCTACAAGTAGATTCACTGATTATTTAATTTAACAAGTTTTAGTCTGCCTTTCAGGGCTCTCACAAGGTAGTTTACAAAATTATAAAATTCATAAAAAATACAGTTATGAAAAACAGAAAAATAAGCAGTAGCTAAATATTTTTTTCCAGGTGCAGCACAATTCACAGGCACACTTTTTTTCAGGTGCAGCACAAGCAGGGTTAAATTAATGTGTCATCAGGGTTGTGCAAGGCCACCCATGATAAGGCTATGTGTATTTGTCTGCAAAGGGTGTTCAAAAGGTGTGGAGCTACTATTAAGAAACCCCTGTCCCAGGGAACTGCTTGCCTAATGGTTCTGACTGGTGGATTGGGCAGGCTTATGCATATGTAGGTTATCCTTCAAATAACGTGGTCTCGAGCCATGTGGTCTCGAGTCGTGTCCGACTCTTCTTGACCCCGTGGACCAGAGCACGCCAAGCACTCCTGTCTTCCACTGCCTCCTGCAGTTTGGTCGAGCCATACAGGGTTTTAACATTCAAAGCCTTTAATTGGGCCCAGAAATGATTAGGCTGCTTGTGTAATCTGAGTGCCCAGGTCACATAAGTGTTCTAACTGCTGCAGTTCTCATGACCCTCCAAATATGCCACATGTCAGAGGAAATGTTGAGTCTGAAATAGTAGTTTCAGCTTGATGGAAGGACCGAATGCCATTGCAATAAGGTATATTCTTGAATGAGAATGTTTGGTCTAGGACAAATATGGCCTATGTGTAGCTATCAGAGAAGAGCAATGCATAAAAACAATTAATATGGGATAGTTATTGGAAGGAAGATGGTTAACATTCCACTGCTGAATATAAACAACTGATTTGTCTGCAGCTAAGCTCCCCAGAATTGAAGGGTGTGTGTGACAGCACATCCTGGCAAGGAAAAAATTAAATAAAAATCCACTTCTGTATATACCAGTATCCTCTGAATTTAATTGCATCTGAATTCTGAGCCGTCCTGATTTTTTCTTGTTGCAGGTTAATGAACCTTCATGAACAAAAGGAGAGAACTCCGGACTGGATGATACACACAGGAGTTTCAAACAGAAGAGTGGCCTGATGTAGCTTCTTGGTGTTAACTTTGTTTTGGCAATTTATCCGAAACTGATGAAATGTGGAAATAGAGGACCAGCTAATTTTATCTTTAGCAAATTTAAAGGTATGCTCCTGAAAGTGAGTAAATATTTGCACCTTTAAAACTGTTATGTTGGACTGTCACAAGATTTGCGTTTAATTCCTAAAGCACTCTTGTTTTCTGTGTACCCTATACTAATTAATGTGTGCTTTAGTATAGTTTTGCTATACTAATATAGTATGTGTTGTCACAGTATTGATACTATGGATAATCCTGTGAAGCTTGCAGTTTTGTGAATCCTTCTAAGACCTGAATTTAAAATATCTGCCATACAATGCAAGATTTAGGCACTACTCTGGAGTCTGAAATGTTCTTGAATTTTGTTTATTATGAAGATTGTGTTTATTATGACTTTTGACAACTTGATATATAGGATGAAGAGCGTTAGCAGCCTTTGCCAATAAAATGTTTTTCACTTACAGTTTAGAACTAGACTTTAGAGTTTAAAAAAAATTAAAGAATGTCACTTCTTTGGTGTACACCAAAGAGTTTGGAAAAAAGTGACTCAATACATGTTTGAAAATACTTGTCTTCCTTCTAGGTTCATTGTTTCTGAACTGAATATGTGCTGTGTACAAATGATGCTGCCTTGCTCATGACATAATCAGTGTTATGTAGACGAAATAAAATTCGAGGGAAAATATATTTTGGAGAAAAAAATGCCAAAGAAAAAGAAAAATCTTAGTGTGAGCCCATCAAGAAAGAGCATAAACTCAGAAGCGACACCTGCTGCATCTGCCGACTTGGTACCGCCTTCAGTAGATCTAACAATGTTACAAACACCGCATGGGATTGATAAAGAAGAACTCTTCAGCAGTCTTTCAGAAATGTTTTCTGACTTAGATCCTACTGTCATTTACATGGTGCTATCTGAATGTGATTTCAGAGGTAAATCAAATTCTGTTAATATTGTCAGCATTTGTGTTTAACGCAGCGATAAGGAGAGAGAGGTGATAACATGGGGTATCAAGGCATGGCTGATTGACTGGAACCCTGAACAGCAGGAACACTCTATATTAGGACATTTTGTCGCAACAGCCACTTGTTAATAACCAATACACAAGTTCATAAACTACTTCCTAATAGTTACCCCAATTAGCTCAGGGCGTTGCTCTTTGGCTCTTCTTCCTACAGATTTGCTTACCTCGTACTGGCACTAATTATGTTACACAGCCTGACACCAGGCATTGCATCTTGGGGAATCTAACATAATGGCTGGGTAAGCTAGTCAATGGAGAGCAGAGCATAACTGAATGTTGGTAGCAGTACCATGCTACAGTTCTGATGACAGCGAGGTCAGTGATGGCTTTTCTGAGCCCTAGGGCCTTTGGCAGGTGCCTGACTATATTGATCCGTGTTGTTGGCACTGCAACTGGGAACTTTCAGGTTGTCTGAAGAACAAGGTAACCTTGAAATAAATCTTAAATTCAATGTCTATTTGTACAATGATCTTTATATTTTCTGTAGTTTAGAATGAGTTTCATATCGCTTCCAGTGACTGTGCTTTTTCTTCATTTCATAGTTGAAGACACTATGGATTATCTGCTAGAATTGTCTACAGCTGCTAAGGGAATAACATCTTCACCACATGTCTCAGGTTTTGATTCCATATCTGCATCATTGGTTGGTGAAAATCAACCAAGCTGTGTTACTAATGAAATAGAGGGCCAAAGTTCTGCTGCAATAAAAAATGTGAAATCTAGTGAAGAATCAGAAAAGTCTTCATCATCTGAAGAACTGGTTTTCTTGCAGTGCCATCCTTTTGAGAAATATAATCTAAATAGTGAAATGAAGGATTCAAAAAATGACCATATCTCAGGCAATCTGTCTTTGGCTTTGGACCACGGTAGCTCTGATCAAGTTAAAGAGTTATCTGGGTGTGCAGAGTCCTGTTTGGGTTACAATACTGTGCTTTCTTTGCAGAAAAAGGAAACAGACAGTGAAAAATTAGAAACCTCCACTCCTTTAAATCCAGATTGTGACAAACCCTCTGAAGTAGTTTGTGGAAAATCAGGCATTCAGACAAATGATGTGGATATTTTTGCACAAATCCCAGAGAACTGTAATTTACCTGAAGTTGTACTTGACAGTGGCGCAGTTCCAGAAGTTGTTTTGGACCTTACAACCCTAAATGACGTGTCTGCTCAACGCTGCCAGGGGATTGCTGAATTTCAAAACAGTATGTTGGACAATTCTAGTTCTTGTTCACAGAAGACTGAAAAACAGGGAAACACAGTGACTGTGTGTAATAATTATTATAATACTTCTGTTCCTGACCTATGTGCGGAATCCACTTTCAAACTGACACCTTTTACAAATGTTGACCAGTCTCAGCAGATGTGGAATTCACAATTTTCTGTGCTTCAGAAACAGTCTCAGGAGTGTACCTGGAACCTAATGGCTCCTGTCTTTTATCCTCAAAATGCAAGCCATAGCTTCGTAACTCCAGTTGCTGTCAGCCCTGGGAAGTGGAGGCCTGCTTCAAACTCTAGGAGTCTTGGGAAAATATATTCTTCTCAAACAACTTCACAGTCTTGGGACAGCAAATCCTCTCTGCCGAAAATGGACATTTCTCAAGTACACCAGCTTCCTGTTTGTCACATGATGAGAAGAAAGATTCCTCTCGCAGGTCATGTGCTTGTTCTTCTTAGAGGGGTTCCTGGATCAGGCAAATCACATTTGGCAAGGTAGAGTATTCATATGTGTTTTTTTAAAAAATGCATCATTTCTCACACTCATGCATGTGCATTAACTGTGACTCTGCATTATGTGTATACACAGACACAAACCAGATACCCTCATTCCCATAATTTTTAAACCCTCACTATCTTTTTATCTTTGGGGGAGGCCACTGTTTTGTGTTAGTTAAATATTAATGCATGGTCAACTTTAGGAAGTGAGAGAGGATTGCTCTGGATAGTAGAGTGTGAAGGAGCATACATTTCCAAAGCTGATTTCCTGGATTGCATGGTTTTTATATAGAGTCTAGACTCCTGATCATGTGCTTTGACACCGAAAGTTGCTGTCATCATTGTGTTGCATTGTAACAGCCCGAGAATGGTGCTGTGTACTCTTGGGGGTTTTTTTATATTGGGAGGACAGAAATAATGTTTGAAGCTTTCCCCAAGTTTTAGCTACTTTTTAAAGTTAAAACATGTGCCACATAGATAGCACAAGCCGTGATTTAGAATGGCTTATCCATATTACAGTGGTACCTCGGGTTAAGTACTTAATTCGTTCCGGAGGTCCGTACTTAACCTGAAACTGTTCTTAACCTGAAGCACCACTTTAGCTAATGGGGCCTCCCGCTGCTGCCGCGCCGCCGGAGCACGATTTCTGTTCTCATCCTGAAGCAAAGTTCTTAATCCGAGGTACTATTTCCAGGTTAGTGGAGTCTGTAACCTGAAGCGTATGTAACCTGAGGTACCACTGTACTACACAATGCCCCTCTCTTCCAGCTGAGGCTCAAAATTGTGTGTGCACAATTAAAGAGAAATTGAGAGTGGGGAAGGGAGGGGAGATGATCAATTTAGCATTTTCTGTTTTTCGCAGGGCTTTGCTTGAGGATAACCCTGGTGGTGTCATTCTTAGTACGGATGATTATTTTTACCAAAAAAATGGACAGTACCAATTTAATGCTGATTGCTTAGCAGACGCTCATGAGTGGAACCGGAAACGTGGTATGTGCTAGATGAAGTCAAACAATTATTGATTAAGAATATTGGAATCTATAAATAGAGAAGACTTAATGAAGTTCTTGTGCCAGGATTGGTGCTTGCCTATAAGCACATATTAATTGTGGGTTAAACCACAGAGCCTAGGGCTTGCCGATCAGAAGGTCGGCGGTTTGAATCCCCGCGACAGGGTGAGCTCCCATTGCTTGGTCCCTGCTCCTGTCAACCTAGCAGTTTGAAAGCACATCAAAGTGCAAGTAGATAAATAGGTACTGCTCTGGTGGGAAGGTAAACGGCGTTTCTGTGCGCTGCTCTGGTTTGCCAGAAGCGGCTTAGTCATGCTGGCCACATGACCCGGAAGCTGTATGCCGGCTCCCTCGGCCAATAAAGCGAGATGCGCGCCGCAACCCAAGTCGGCCACGACTGGACCTAATGGTCAGGGGTCCCTTTACCTTTACCTAACTGGGTTGGATAGGCCAGAGGGCCACATCCCGAGCTCTCCCTCATAACACAGGCTGTTTTGACAGGTCGACAAGGCAGCCTACCTGTCAGTCACCTGATGTCACCATGATTACAAACTTTGGTCATACTTTGGTCATACTTCTGGCCATATTGCCAGTATTGTATATTGAATAGTTGAATGTAGGTTCCTATATTTTAGTGCATATGACAATTTTGAGTGTTTTTGCAGTGGTTTGTCATGGTTATACAGTGCTTTCTATAATTTTCTTTTAACTGAGTTAACATAAAAATGCTGGTTTTATTAATTCATTTTCTAAAAAAAATTACTGGTATGTTTTTCAGCCAAAGAAGCATTTGAAAAAAGCATCACTCCAATAATCATAGACAACACAAACACACAGGCTTGGGAAATGAAACCTTATGTTGCATTGGTTAGTATTCCATAAGTTATTATTGTTGAACCAAAAGCCTATTAACATTTTCTCTGCATATTTGTAGATAGCATGGAGGTATTTGAGCTCATGCTCTCTATAGGGTGTTGAGATGATGGGGGTGGGGAGGAGATTGAGTTGGCCTAATGCTTTCACACTCAACGTAGTGAGGATGGAGAAGCAGAACATGAGCTCAAGACATACTTTCAGTCTGCCTTGGTACAATTGCAGGACCAAGCATCATTTAATGGAGCCCAGATATTAGTCATTTGGAAAAGCTGCATGTTTACTCAGAAGCAAGTCCCACTGAGTTTAATAGGGCTTACTCCCAAGTAAGTGTGTTTAGGATTACAACTATAAAATCTATAGTCTTAGATCTCTTATCTAAGCACGAGACATTTATTATGAGTGCTTATGTTGTACAGTTTTGATGAAGATCTTTTTCTTTGTGACCAGCAATGATGGTGGGTGAGATGTGTTCTGAACTATGACTTGGTTCATTTTTAACTTATTCTTAACCTGCTGAGGCATGTATCTCAAGCGTTTTTACACTTTTATTCAGTCCCAGGAACACAAATATAAGGTTATATTTCGTGAACCGGACACCTGGTGGAAGTTTAAACCAAAAGAACTGGAAAGGTAAAAAAAAAAACCCGCACGATTCTGTTATAGCATATTTGAAAAGAAATAATAATATCCTCAAATAAATGAGCTAGTAGGAGTGAGACCAGCTTTTATTGAACCCCAAAATGCAAATTATAGGGATTGCTGCAATACTATGAATTGTTCTCTCTTTTCTTCCAAGAGAACCTGTGTGATTACTTGGACTAATTCATTTGCGAATTGTACCTTTAGTTCATGTAAAGCTTCAGTTGCTTCAAAAATATTCTGTGGCTGTCAGCTACAGAGATTCTTTTAAAGAGCCTCAAGAATAGATACTATTATTCAAGCCCATTATCTTCATTGGTTAAGGATAGGGAGGTGGGATGTTGTGACAACAGATGGTCTTTCATATATAAGTGGCGAGCAAAGTAGTACCTAATAACTGTATTTTGTTTCTCCTTTATAATTTTTAGATTTCGATTACTGTTTCTTTCTCTGGTCCATTGCTAATAAAAGTTAAAGTTGGCATTGGCAAAAAAATACCCAAGAACATCTACTCTTTCTGGCCATTAATTATTTCTAAAGCTATAAGAAAAGTGGTTTAAAATGTCATGATTTGTAGCAGTGGGTTTTTCCACATTTAGCAAGCTGTTGCTAAATAGTCAAGTAGAAATTGAAAGTAAAGGGTGCCAAGATCTCTTTTACCCAGTTTGGAACTCTACCTGTTTTCTACTTTTTATTTATTTATTACTTAGGCAACATGATATGGTAGTGTAGGTTTTCATGTTGCACAAACCTTTATTTGCTTGTTTATGCATCATCAGCTGTTGGGGAAATTCTCAGTACCTGCTCCTTAAATTGTAACACCACGGAAAACAACTTCAGTTAAATGTTTAATAGTTGCCTCAAATGTTTTCAACAAAAGTTGGAATATGGCCTTTACTGCGAGATTCATTCTCAGATATTCTGTTCTTTTTAATGTTTAGGAGAAATATTCATGGCGTATCAAAAGAGACGATCAAAAGAATGTTGGAACGATATGAACGTTGCCTGACTGTTAATTCAATTTTGAATTCTTCAATCCCAGATGAATTGAAAAGTGCTACCTGTGATGAAGTTCTTCACCACAAAAAGGGAGAAGGGTAAAATTAAAGTATCAAAATTAAAATTAAAGTATCGAAAGTATTGAAATACAAAACTTCAAGCCAGTTTACTTGGTTAGTTAATGATGCTGATAATGCCAAGGTCGCAGGTTCAATCCCCATGTGGGACAGCTGCATATCCCTGCATTGCAGGGGGTTGGACTAGATGATCCTCAGGGTCCCTTCCAACTATGATTCTATCTATATCTGTTAAATGTGAAAGCAAATGTCTGTGAAGTCTAACTAAGACCTTATATCACAGAATGTGCTGAATAATTACACTTTCAGTTTCAGAAGTAGCATGGTTTTATATATCTCCATAATCTAACAACCTCCACTTTCTTTGACTCCTTCCCTTCAACATCCAGTTATCATTTTAATAATAATCCCAGTTACATCCAAGAGAAGGGATTGACTCAATAGCAGTCCTTTTTTTCCCATCTTGGCCCTTCTATCTTTCTAGGAATATGTATATAAATATTTCAATATATATTAAAAGATGTTATGGCTTAAATGCTTTAGCAGAGGTAAAGATGATTAAGGTGTGCATTTTTTCCTTTAAAGGTCCATTTTAAAAATCCATTGTTTGATTTACAGGAAGGAAGATATGCCTCATTATGGGAAAAACAAGGAACATTTTCCTTCACCTTTGAAATGCATAGAATTAAGTATGGAAGATAAGCATCAGTCACAGAAAGTTACAGTGGAAAATCAGACTCTCCTGAATAAAAAGAGAGAACTGGAGCATTGGGTTCAAGACTGTACTTCTAAATGTAATGTCTCTCTGGAAGACATAGATCTCAATGCATCATCAAGGACAGACAAAATTGATTCGACTCTTGAAAAGATGGACTTGGTAAAGCCTGAGGAAAGTGAATTCTCAAATTTCAGTGAAAATATTCAGAAGTACAATAACAAGGACATAATAGCTGAAGTTGAAGCAAATCAATGTGCTGAAGTACTAACAGAAGCAGAGTTAAGACTGACAAAAAACATGAATAAGGCAGATTCAGGTTGTGATAAAGAGGTAGGGCCAGAGACAGTAAATTTTGTGGGAGACTGGCCAATAGAACAAACTATGGGGCAGAGAGTGAAAAGAGCTAGAAGGTCAGAAAAACTGGCTATAAAGAATGGCAAAGAGGATAAAGGTCTAAGCATCCCCAATTTTGATGCATTAGCAATTCTAGATGAAGATGAAAAGGTAAATCCGGTTAATATTCATGAAGAGGAGCTGCCACTTTCTCAGAGTAAACAGGAAGAAATTAAACAGCCCTCTGCCTGTATGTCTGCTGATGATACGGAAGAAGATGCATCACGACTGCTGATTGTAGGAGACTGGCCTGTCCAAAACTCTTTAGAGCAAAGACAGCACAAAATGAAAAGAATACCCAAGAGAAACACTGGTGAATCAGAAGAGATTATAAGTAGTCAATGCAGTATTAACGAAAGTACTCTGAACACAGTAACGGTACTTCCTACAACATCTGCAGGTGCTGGAGAGCTACTTGTCTCATCAAAGAAGGAAAGTCTTCTGGCACCTGAAATCTCTGGTTCTGAAACTCTTAGTGAGAAAAAGTCTGTGCAGAACAAAAGGGCACGCAAGCATCATAAATTAGCTCTAACATTTACCAACAATTTGGCCATCAGTAAACCAGAGGAAGAATTGTGTCTGTCTAATTTGCTGGAAGAGAAACCTGATGAATGCATCATGACAGAGGCCAATAAGTATTCGCAGACGGAGCCCCAGGATTTTGCTCTCCTGTGGAGGCTTGAAAGGAAAATTATTGTTTCAGAAGATACCAAAGTATTAAATGGCAGACTGGATGGATTCATACCAAAAGGCATTCATACTTCTTCAGAAAAAATACCCTATAAGGTAACTTATGAGAAAAGCACATATGTGGAAGAAAGTGAACTTGTCAACATTGATGTATCTGAGAATCTGAATATTTTGTGTAAACTCTTTGAGTCTGTTTCATTTGATGCACTGAAGGACTTGTATGAAAGATGTAACAGGGACATTGATTGGGCTACAGGGATCTTGTTAGATTCTGCTGAGAAGTTGTGCAGAGATGATGAGGTTGGACCCTTGCAGGAAGCACAGATTCAGCCTTCTGGCAAGTCTCTTGACTCTAATGAAAATGCTGGTTATAGAGAACGACTTGCAGATTCTGAGGAAACCACTCAAGGAACTGTGACTTCTAGAATTAGTCAGGATTCAGAAATAACAAATCTCTCTGTTGATGATGGAGGTGATGAAGCTTCCATCGTTAAAGATGAACACAACTTTTCAACTGCTTCCCCAGCAGAAAACAAACATTTAATGCCATCTGCTCCAAGAACTCATGTCGAAGAATCAGGAAATGAGAAACCACTTTTAGATACCACACATATAAAAGAGATGAACTCTGTTATTCTATCAGAAAGTGAGCAGCCGAACAAGGTGTTGCATACTGAAGTGGACTTAAGTGTTCCTGTGACTATAGCTGATGATTTTAATGGAGGCCCTAACACTTTGAAACCCACTTTTGATGTGGAAATAGAAAAAAGATCTTCAGAGAAACATTCAGAGTATTCAATTATAGAAGAGCTCCCATCTCATCTAATATTTACAGAGGGCTCTGCAAGCAAGGACAGCAAATTTGAGGTGGATAAAAAAATGAATTGTAAACCAATGTTTCTAATTGCAGCAAAAAATGAAGAAAACAAAATACCCAATCAAGATAAAAGCAAGTTAGTGAACCCCACACCTGTATCAAAATCTGTGAATATAAATTCCCTAGAACTGGTCTTACCTCCTGAACTAGCCATTCAATTAAGTGAAATATTTGGACCTGTGGGTGTTGATTCAGGTAATAAAACCATGATTTTTTTTAAAAAATGCTAGGAACTGATAAGATTATATAGTTAACCCACTGTAAAAGGAGTTAAAAAGGCCAAAAGTATTGGTTATTTGAAGCTACAGCCATTGATAGATATTAGAAAAAAGACTCACCCGTATCTTGGTGGTGGTCAGACTTGGTAGTGGTCAGCAGTTTTTACTCATTTTGCAAAATCTTCCAAGTCATTGCTCTGTTTTCTACCATATGAGTGAATGGCAGCCATTCACTTACATAAAGTTAATTAAAAGTCTACATTTGGGAATGCCAATAGGGTAGAGATATAAGGTGCCCCTGTTAAGTCCAGTTTCTAGACAAGTGATAGGTCGTAGCTCAGTGTAGAGCATTGAGCTCTGCCTTGAATCCAGAAGGTCCTAGGTAGGCCTAGGACAGACCCTGGGTTGAGAGAGAATCCTGGAAAGTCAGTCATTGTAGACAATATACCAGCTTTCATTAGTCCCAGCCAGCATGACCAGTTGTCAGAAATGGAAAGGTGTAGTCTGGCAACATCTTGGGGGGGGGGGGGGCGCCACACAGTCCCTCTATCACTGGTCCAAAGTCTGTCTGTCTGATTAGCTTCATCATCTCCATATTCTCACTTTGGGTACTCCTCCTTAGTGAAATTTGTACCTGGTCAAACTGATTTTTTATGTTTAAAAGTACTGCTTTGAGTTAATTTATTTCCTATTCCACAGTAGAATTGTGGTTTATAAATTAAGCTAGATTTCAAAGTAGTGTTATATTGCTCTGTTTCGAGACAGATTCTCTGAATTAGTTCAGGAACTGATGCTTTATCTTACAAAAAACCCAAGATATTTGATTAAGAATAAGCCTGGCTGAAATACATTTAATTTGTACAGTGCTTTAACATCTGGCTTTTTTATTCAACAAGGATCTCTAACTACTGAAGATTATGTGGTTCATATTGATCTGAATTTAGCCAGAGAAATACATGAAAAATGGAAAGCATCTATTACAGTAAGTCAGTTTCTTTCTAAAGACAAGTCTATGGTATCTTATGCTTGCATTAAAATGCACTGGTATTTATTTATTAACTGACCCCTGATAAAATATTTCCCATAATTTATAGTGCATGTAAATAAGTGGCATGATTACACTGAGGTCACATATACTCCAAATAAAAGTTCTTAAACTTTTAAGAATCAAAATTTTGAACCAACTAACTTTTTAACTTTTTAAAGAGGAACATGTCAAAGGTCTGATTCATGTGCTTTTTATGCAGCCGCAAGATAACACAGGCAGAAAAACTTAGTTTAAAAACATGGTAAAAATGTTTCTAAACAAATGGTCTGGGCTTGAAATGATAAGCCCAGACATCTTCTCTGGTCTGATTCACATGGTGGAAAGAGTGAACATAGAGAATATGCTGACCCTCTGTCACTCCAAGAGAGGGATTGTAACCTAGTCAAGTCTGGCAAAACAGTTTGCTTTATGGTATTAACCCCTTCCTGCATTAACTAAAGCTAAGCATGATGGTTATGAGAGGCTGAATTATTATGAGCCACCTAGAGTGGCTGGGGAAACCTAACCAGATGGGTAGGGTATGAATAATAAAGTGTTGTTGTTGTTGTTGCTGTTGTTGTTGTTTTGTTATATCTAGTAGGATTCATCATTTATCACAGAGACACTTGTTTTACCTTGCTCACCTTGTTTCTCTAAAATTGAAATTCAGTTTCCAGTTTGTGCTTGCATACAACCTGAACCTGTTGTAAACTGAGTACAGTTGCCCAAACAAGTTTTATTAATCCTTTTTTAAAAAAAAACAACCCCAATTGGAGATTCATTAAAACCTAATAATATGATTAATTGAACTTAAAATGTTTTAATTTAGAAGCGACAGAGGAGAGAAGAGGTGTTGCATAAGCTTCTTGAAGAAGGTAAGCTTATGTTGTTCTAATTGAGCACTCTGGGCCTCCCATTATTTAGACTGGGTGCCCTTTTAGATGTGCATCCAGATTCTGATCATCACATAGTAACAAATACAGCAAGAATGGCAAAGTTATTTGGTCTTCAAAGTTATTCTATGCAAAATAAATATAGCAGCACATATGGGTCATATGGGTAATCCCACCTTATCTTACAACCACCTTAGAAGGTAGGTTGTGCTGCCTGATAGCAACTTGTCTCAGGCAACCCATTGGGTTTCAGGACCTAACAGAGTGTTGTTTTTTATTTTGCACAGCCCTAGCTTGGACAATATTATTCTTAGTCTCCCCCGCCCCTCTGTCTATCTCATCTACACTCAGATTAAGGTTTATTTATTTCTTGTCCTTTTATATGTGCAGCAAATTTTATTTGAAATAGGGATGCACAATTATCTATGTATATATTTAGCTGTTGCTTTTTTTTTTTTAAGCACTACCTATTTGTGAAAAGAAAGAGCATGTATGTCGTAAAAATGCTGTAAAGAACAGCATGTGGACACAAAGGGACCGAGCAAACCATGAAGCTTTGCAACTGAGAGGCCAGAGGTGTGGAATTACCTATGTGTGATCTACTTCTCAGACCCTCAGAACCACAATCTGTGCTTCAAGCCACTGCTTTTGAAATTAAGTTCCCCAAAAGGAGGAGGAGCCAGCAGAGGAGTGTGAAAGCAGCCATGTTTTTTCAGGTGCACAGGCACAACATGGAGTAAGGCAGAGAGTAAATACTAACGTGCCATCAATATACATGTGTCGCAGTTAGAAAAACACAGTAAAATAAAATAGTTTTTAACAGTCTGTTTTTATTTATGCCTTAATACAAGTGACACCTTTCAAAATGCATAAAAAAATACGTGTATTTGGATTATCTGTATTTGAAACTGTTCCTTTAAAATAATTCATCACCTTCCGGCTTTGTTGCTTCTGTAGATCCCATGCTGTTTGAGCAATTCTGTCTAGATGAGCTGGACAGCCTTCTTTCTCCGCATACAAACTGTCAAGTACAGAAGACCGAAAGACTGCCTACAGATACGCTACCTGACAACTCAGCTGCTTCAGAGTTTTTTCCTTTCATGGATCACTGGAATGTCCAGATGCAGAAAGTATCACTCCGGGAGATAATGTCCGAAGAAATCGCCTTACAAGAAAAAGAGGACCTGGTATGATTAATAATAATAATATTTTTTCATTTATACTCCGCCCTCCCCAGCCAAGGCCGGACTCAGGGTGGCTAACAAGCAATACAACTTAAAAACAAGATTAACATTAAAAATATTGAAACATTAAAATATTAAAATGCAGCCTCATCACAGGAGGAGAAAGGAAAAAGAAAGAGGGGGAGGGAATCAAATTGGCTCCAAGCCAAAGGCCAGGCGGAACAACTCTGTCTTACAGGCCCTTCGGAAAGAAATTAAATCCTGCAGGGCCCTGGTCTCATGAGGCAGAGCGTTCCACCAGGCCAGAGCCAGTGTTGAAAAGGCCCTGGCTCTGGTTGAAGCTAATCTAACTTCCTTAGGGCCCGGAACCACTAGGGTGTTGCTATTTATGGACCTTGAGGCTCTCCGTGGGGCATACCGGGAGAGGCGGTCCCGTAGGTACGATGGGCCTAGGCCGCGAAGGGCTTTAAAGGTCAAAACCTTTTACACATACGTTGCCCCTTAGCACTAGGCGTTTCCTATCTTTCACCTTCATTGTGAACTGAAGCATGCAGCAGGGCATAAGATCGGCAACTAGGCTCCCAGCATAATGGACCTCTTATGCTCTTGTTCCATTTCTCAGACTTGGCCCACCCACCACTTCCTTATGCTATAACAGTAACCGCTTTGCAAACACTCACAAAGTTTCACTTGTAATGCAGCTGCACTGCCTAGAAAGCTGGTTATTAGTTTAGGTCAGGGAGTGGGTGGCAAGTGACTGTTTTCTAGCACATAAAATCTGTAAGGGTGGCCCTGCCATCTTGCTCCAGGATAACATTCCACCAGTGATGTTGATGTATTTAGCTGATAGGTAAAGGGACCCCTGACCATTAGGTCCAGTAGTGGCCGACTCTGGGGTTGTGGCACTCATCTCGCTTTATTGGCCAAGGGAGTCGGCGTACAGCTTCCGGGTCATGTGGCCAGCATGACTAAGCCGCTTCTGGCGAACCAGAGCAGCGCACGGAAGTGCCGTTTACCTTCCTGCCGGAGCGGTACCTATTTATCTACTTGCACTTTGATGTGCTTTCGAACTGCTAGGTTGGCAGGAGCAGGGACCAAGCAGCGGGAGCTAACCACATCGCGGGGATTCGAACCGCCGACCTTCTGATCGGCAAGTCCTAGGCTCTGTGGTTTAACCCACAGCGCCGAGGATTAAATAGAAAGTGGTGCTGTACAACAACTATGTGGTTCTGTTGTGCTTGTGAAGCTAAAACAGAGAGTAGGATGGGACTGAAATGCGATTTAGCCAGAAACCTGCCTTTACTTCCAATTTCTTGGTATGGTTGACTCTCAAAATGAGATGGGCATAAATGAATTAATTGGCACCGATGGGAGCTTGTTTTCTGAGGTGAATAACATGTGGGAGAAATTTCTATTAGAATTTCTCAGAAGGGAAGAGTTAAATATTTCCTCACTGCACCCTGGTCATGATGAAAATTACTCCCTCCCCCCACATAGGCAACAGTATAAAAATAATGGATGTAGTTGTAATGACACATTTAGCACCATGTGCAAGGTTTTGCTTCTAATACATTTTTCCTATTCTGTGTAGTCCTGAAAACCAGAAGTGTGGCATAGTGGTAATTTGACTGTTAATATGTACATTGGTGCTAAGATTTAAACTAGAAACTGAGATTTTTAGTGGTATCCCCCATGAATCATCTTGATTTACCCTAATTTATTAACTTCAGCTTATAGCCACCATATTGTGCTACTTTATCTCCCAAACCAAACAGTCTCTTCAATATAGTTTTGCAAGCAGCCTTTTATGATTTAAATTTCAGGTGGCTGAAGCAAGAAATGTCTCCCTATAAACAGTATTGCCAACCCTAAATATTCTGGAACCAATAACAAAGGGTGGTATCCAGTGTTGTGGGAGAAGAAGTAGCACAACTACTATACTTCTTCCTCTGCATTGCCCCCAACCTGCCCCGTGATTTGCTCTGGAGGTTGCCTCTACCCAGGGAAGCAGATTTGGGAACACAGGAGAGAGAGGAGGAAAAAATTGGTTGTCACCCACCCCAAAATGTGGAAAACTGTGTAACTTTGAAATCTTTTTCCTTTATTAGATCCATTTTTCTACAAAGCCTTTCTAATAATATAATTATAATGTCAACTTGTTTTCTGGATTAGAAACGCTCTCCTTTCATGGCTAGAAAAGACTGCGCTGCCAAACTGAAAGAGAAGCAACTCCTGGAGATATTCCCAGCTATTAACCCAAACGTCTTAATGGAAATCTTCAAGGACCACAAGTGAGCTCTTGCTTGTTCATATGATGCTTAACAGTAGAATAAGAGTCATTTTGTCACAACAGCTGCTAAATTCAAAGAACTAAATGGCTTGGATCGGAATACCTTTTGAACTGCTTTCTACTACGCAAGACTGTTCAAGACTACCCTTGAAGGCTTTTCTCCAGATCATCCTGAGATAAGGCCAGTAGTGACCAGAGACAGAACCTTCTTTGTTGTGATGTTCTGGCTCTGGAATTCTTTCCCCAGGAGATTTGCCTGGTGCTAGAATTTGATCTGAGAAATTAAAGATCAGGTTTTAGAATGCAAGCTTCTCTCTCTTTCTTGTGTGTGCGTGCGTGTGTCTTGCTTTTTCCTTTCTTGTTAATTAACAAAGTTCTGCTGTTCTGTGATATGTCTTGAATCATTCACTGGCTGCTGCTTCTTTTTTATCTCAGTTATTCCTTGGAGCAAACCGTCCAGTTTTTGAACAGCGTTCTAGAGTCAGATCCAGTAAAGACAGTTGTAGCCAGAGAAACTGCCCAGGGTGCCATACTCTCTTCTTGCAGTGCTTTAAAGACACGAGAGAGAAAGGTAATGACCATTTTGTACATTTGTTGCAAATACGTTTAAATAAGATACTGTTATAGTGAAATATGGGTCCTCAGCATTTTTAACATTTTAGGGAAAGGACTTTATAAATAGTACATAAAAGTCAGTTTCAGTAGGAGTATATATGATTGCTTCTTGTTTTAAACTGAGCAGATAGAAAATGTCTTTGGTGGAGGTGTCTTGCTTTAATAAGCCTTGGACCATGTCCTAAGTGTAACACTTATGAATTATAGGCCAGAAAGTGCAAGGAACCAGAAGACATTCTTGGTGCAAAGGCGTTTCAAGACTTTGAATATCCAGGATATGATGATTTCAGGGCTGAAGCTTTTCTTCACCAACAGCACAAGCAAGAGTGCCTGAGAAAAGCTGGGGAGGCGTATCGCATGGGAATGAAGTCTGTAGCAGCATTTTATGTTCAAAGGGTAAATTTGTTTTAATCAATCAATTCTGCAATTTTTGCACTTCTTCTACTGGAAATGTTGGCCATCCGTAATCACATAAGTTTTTGGTGTTTGCACTGATAACCACTGCATAAGCAAGTGTCAATGCTCTTTTTGAATCTCCAATAGCAGAACTAGTGGACTGTGTGCAGAAATATTCTCCCCATAAGGTCAGAAACATTTATTTGGAAATATGTGGACATGTTTTTTTAAATTCAGAAATAAGCAACTCATGGCTTTCAAATTGCTGCTGGATTAGAATATAAGACGACAGTGGAAGAGCTTATTCACTAACAATGGCTGGAATTCAAAGTGCTACATTACATGCAAATGAGTGTTTGGTCATTGACAATAGAAACTCTTGACTTTTTGCTTATTGAGGAACAGGCTCCCACGCCATATCACAAATTACTGTTGAATGTCCCCTGCATTTCAAAATAGCCATGGAGCTACTTGCATAGCTTTTTGGACCCCAGCATGTATTGTGTACCTCTACAGGTGGGATAGTGTTTTAAACCATAATTGCCGTACTGAAACCTTCAGGTGATTCTCCTAGCATGCTAAGGCAGACTGAGTTGTTTTTTTACCAGTTGTATATATGCACACAGTCAGGGAGCACAAAGTTGACTTCCTCTCTCTTTTTCTTCCTACCTTTATGATCTCTGCTCATTTCACACAGTCTCATTGTGACTTACATCTTCCTGAAACCCACCTGATCAGGCCTTACTTGACCTACTTTTGACAAGTTAAGTCTAAATGCACATGTCGCTGTTCTGAGACATTACAACTCCCTGCCTATAGTGCTGTTTTGAATCCTGATGTCCAGTGCTGTGCTTAGGTTGCTCCTCGTGATGTTTACAGTAGATGTGTGTTTGCATCAAGGGTCGCCTTCACGAGGAGAAGATGAAAGAAGCCAACCGCGATGCTGCCATGCAAATCTTTGAGAAAGTGAATGCCTTGAAGCTTCCTGAAAACCTTTTGGACCTACATGGTCTTCATGTGGATGAAGCATTGGCTCACCTGGGTAGAATATTGCAGGAGAAAACAGAAGGTACAAGAACACTTCTTTGTTTACAGAGATTACACTGGACATGTGTATGTGGGCAAAAATTGATGTACATTGGTACCTCGATTTTCGAACATCTCGGAAGTCGAACATTTTGGTTTTCGAACGCCGAAAACCCAGAAATAAATGCCTCCATTTTCAAATGAGCCTCGGAAGTCAAACAGCTTCCGCTGAGTTTTTTCGAATTTTCTCTACTGAATTTGCAGACCGCCCTTTGCGGCTTTGGTTTTCGAATGTTTTAGAAGTTGAATGGTCTTTTGGAACGGATTACGTTCGAAAACCGAGGTACCACTGTATTAAAACGGACGTGTTACTTTCCATGTTAGTGGATGGGCTAGCCTTCATGGACGAAACATATAATTTGCATACTACAACAACAACAACAATAATTAATATTTTATTTATTTATTTATTTATACATGCATACATACATACATACATACATACATACATACAGTGGTACCTCGGGTTAAGAACTTAATCCGTTCTGGAGGTCCATGCTTAACCTGAAACAGTTCTTAACCTGAGGTACCACTTTAGCTAATGGGGCCTCCTCCTGCTGCTGCTGCTGCTGCTGCTGTGCTGCTGCCACACGATTTCTGTTCTCATCCTGAAGCAAAGTTCTTAACCCGAGGTACTATTTCTGGGTTAGTGGAGTCTGTAACCCGAGGTACCACTGTACGTACATACATACATACATACATACCCTACCCATCTGGCTGGGTTTCCCCAGATACTCTGGGCGTTTCCCAACAGAATATTAAAAATACGATAAAATGTCAAACATTAAACATTTCCTTAAACAGGGTTGCCTTCAGATTTCTTCTAAAAGTCAGATAGTTGTTTATTTCCTTGACATCTGATGGGAGGGTGTTCCACTGGGCGGGCGCCACCACTGAGAAGGCCCTCAGCCTGGCTCCCACATAGCACTACTAAGGTTAAATTCCTGGCATCTAGTTAAAAGGTTCTTGAGTTGCAGTACTGATACAGATACCAGCAAGCTGCTACCAATCACAGTAGACAGTACTTAGCTAGACAGACCTGTAGTCTAAGGCTACTTTGTATTTCAAAATTTACCATATTGAAAGATTTTAGATATATTCTAAAAGAAATTTTTTAATCTGTTGAATGTGGAATTCATAAAGAGAGAATATTGTGACCATTCTTATTCTTGTGTAACAGAATGCAACCTGGCTGGTGGTAAGCCATATCTCTACGTGATCACAGGAAAGGGAAACCATAGCCAGGGAGGAGTTGCTCGCATCAAACCAGCAGTTATGAAATACCTCACAAGCCACAAGTTCAGGTGAGCTGAACCTACCGTTACTGACAACTTGCGATCTGCATTTAACCAATTAAAAACTGGTGGTTATTTCACTAGAAAGCGTAGTAGACTTCCTGGGCTAAGCTCCTCAGGCAGGCTTATTGCCAGGTCTGCAGAGTGCAGCAGGAAGCTTGTATCTAGGATCCTAGGTCATTCCTAATGACAGTCCTGGCTGCTAATGATGGTTTTCTTTTTATTTCCCTATGGTGGTAAACACGGAATCAAGTGAGGAAGGAGATTTGAGATTGAGTTACATTTAAATCTAGTGAAAGGGTAATGGGTGAAGTCAAGAGTAGAAGGCTGGAGCTGGGAGAGAATTCGGGAATAATAGAAAATGAGTTGTTTTTGCTCCCTTAGCTCTCTGGTCTAGCTCTGCCATGTTTCTGTCTTTTCAACACCTCACCTGGTCAATGCCAGTGGGATTTTTTCTTCTGTGAACGGTGAACCTCTCTTCCACATGCTGTACCCCAATCTGATTTTTAAATTCCCATCAGTGGTTTGTTATGTGACACGATGGTGGAGGCTGCTTCTCAGTTAACAAGCTCCAAAGCATCTTTGGGCACAGAGAGCAAGCTTATTTGAGGCAATACCTCTTTATTAGGCTTCTTATTTCTTAAGTTACTGTATTCTTCACTCTATAGGACGCACCAGACCATAGGACGCACCTTGTTTTAGAGGGGGGAACAAGAAAAAAAAATCTCTCCCTCTCTGCGCAGCACCCCTTCAGCGAAGCGGCAGGAAAAATGGAGCCCCTTCCATTTCTCCTCCCGCTTCGCTGAAGGGGCGCTGCGCAGAGAGGGAAAGCTGTGCAGCACCTCTCCAGCGAAGCGAAGCCAGGAGAGCAAGAGGGATCGGTGCACACCGACCCCTCTCGCTCTCCTGGCTTCAGCGAACCAACCCGAAGCCTCCGGCTTCAGGCGGCTATCCCTGAAGCCTGGAGAGCGAGAGGGGTCAGTGCACACTCCAGGCTTCAGTGAAAGCAATGCGAAGCCTCCGGAGTGCGGAGGGAACGCTCCCTTCTGTGCTTCGGAGGATTTGTGTTGCTATTGCTGAAGCCAAGGAGCCAGCATTCACTCCATAAGATGCACACACATTTCCCCTTAATTTTTGGAGGGGAAAAAGTGCGCCTTATAGAGCGAAAAATACGGTAGTTTCTTTCATCCGGCCAGAAGGATGGTTTAATTTCAAACTTGCCCTTCTATATGGTGAAAGTGTCGTGTAACGCTGTGTAATGTTAGAGCATTGTATGAGAGATTCAAAAACCTTTCCACCTGAACAAGCCCTTACACAAATGAGCATGAGAAATGCTGTATATCGCTGTGCGGATTCTTATGCAAGCATTTGTGGAACAGTGCTAAAGTCTGTTTTCCTACCCCTTGCAGTTCGAATCAAACCTTAAATGGTTGCTTACAATATTATCCTGATTCACAGGTTCACAGAAATAAAGCCAGGCTGCTTGAAAGTCATGCTGAAGTAAAAGGATGTCACCAAGAGGATTGGAAAGGCTGCTATAACTGACATACAAACAACTTCAAAATATAATGCCGTTCCTGTGCTACTTTTAAATAACAATATTTTACTGGAAATATTTTAATGTTTTTAGCAGGTGTGTTTTTTGTCAGCATGTTTTCCTCGCCAAAATTGAATGGATTTTTTTTCGTTTTAAGGGAAATAGTTTTTTGGCCTCTTGCTATAAAAGGAGTCCATGTGAAGAGAACTTCTGTACAAGAAATGGACTTTCAAAGGGAAGGCTCCATTTTGAAACACTCTGTCCTTCTCAGATTTAAAGAACATCCTCAAATATCTCAAGCATTATCTTCTTAAAAAACTTACCTTGTTCTGTATAAGCGGGGAAGCCAACATAGTACCCTTCAGATATTTTGGACTACATTCTCCATCATTCCTGGCAACTGGCCATGGTGGTTGGGGCCGATGGAAGTTGTAATCCACATTTGGAGGGTATCATATTGACTACCTCTGCTCTGTCAACATTAGGCTTACATGTTTTTAAGACTTGGAGCTAAGATGCTTTGAAATAATTAAAAGTTTTGGGGGGAGAAAATGATGCAGTGGGTTGAAGTAATAAGAGCTAATAATTATTTATGTTCCTTGGGGAGAAGAGGAAATGTTAGGTGTTAACATTTCCCTGGACTTAAGAGAAATACAACGTCTCATACCTCAGTGAGTTACCTGCTCAGACTGTCCCAACTCTTCAACTCTCTTCATATATGGAAAGTGTTGACAATACTGCCTGATGAGATGGTTGAGCTTTTTTGGGAAAGGACATGGGTACCTAAAGGTCTTGACCGTTATGTAAGTAATGAGGAGCCATTTCCTCTTTCATTTATACAGTTGCCACTAGAATCAACAAAATTTTAGAAGTCCCAGTTTTTGTAACGTATAAAGAACTGAATTCAGCTATATGTTTGTGCTAGTGGGAGCCAGCATAACAAAGCCCGCTAATGCAGCGGGTCTTCCCCTGCTCTTGCGCTGATGGAAAAATTCTTCCATTTTCGCTTAAAATATTAAGTGCACTGGCTCACGAGTGCAACGAGAATATGTACAGAGAGCTGCTGTGTGAATTGAAATGTACAAGGGTACCTGCAGTGAAGCTCTTTTTGTGCATTGTAACTCCTGAACGTGTGACTAAAGTTGCTGGATCAGGGTTGGCATTTCCATATTATTTGTGGTGGGAGAAAATGTAAGGAATCTTCATAGACTCCATCCTGTCTGTATAAAAATTACATATGGTCGATTAGAGAAGACACCAGCAAACTGACGCTGTGTAAGGGTTTGCCAGCTTTGAGCAAGCTTATATGCCATTAACGACAATACTGGACAATACTGGATAAAGCATTTATCAATGGCAGCTACTACCATTGCAGTACTGATGGAGGGAGCTACATCTACTGACATTCTCATATTCCTACTGCTGCTGTTAAAACATACATGGTTTCCTTCAGATCAGGAAGTACAGCAATGTGTGCATGCATATCGCTCTTACAGGGATGCAGTTTCATTTGAAAACGTATCCTCATTATCGATAGTATATTTTGTGTGGATTTTTAAACGTTAATTCATGGCTGAGAATCAGCAAGCAACTCAAGGTATTTTTTAAACATATTTTAGTATCAAAACTGGATGATCCTAGTTGCAAATTGAATGACATCTCCCATGATATTCAGTGCCTCTGTATCCAAACAAATTAATACATATAGAAATATTTTGAAAACTGATAGGTGACATTTATTTTCAAGAATATGCAAATAATGTATACATGTCTTTCAGCGTGGACATGCAAGTGCTCTTTAAAATTGTTTTATAATTATGAAGCTTTTAAAACAATTGAGGATTACATGTGAGCCGTTGTGTAAATAGGGGAGTGTGAAATATTTCAAGTTACAACCAATTGTGTCCTTCCACTGATGGGGACTTCTATCAGAAGCTTCCATCAGTGGAAGGAGGGAGGCGGCAAATTTTGCCAGTTCCCCCCTTCCCTCCTGCAGTGCCATCTCCTGTGCTGATCTGAAGGTTCTCCCTAACCTCTGGAGCAGATTGGAAGGGCACAATAGTCTATATGGGGGAGGAAGAATATATGGCAATTGCCTCCCTCTCCACGCCACTGATGGAAGCCTCCTAAGTGCCTTCCATCAGTGGAGAAAATAACATTGGTACAACCCTTCATATCTTAAAGGTGACATTTCAGTAGAATTTTGAAGCAGCCAGTTTCTTTGACATATAATGCAACAGAATTTGCACACATATGTTATGGACACCAGTTAAATTGGGACATTTTAGTGCATGTGCAACTATTGAAAAGTTGCAACCTGCAGTTAACTATGATCCTTTCAAAGAGATCTTTGAGTGGGAACAGATTCCTGCACATTGCAGGGAGAAAGGAAACTCATCCAGTCCTTAGTATGTTTTTTACAGGACTTACCACCTGGATCAGAGCTTCAAAATTTCCTACTATAATGAGTTTTAGAAAAGATAGCTTTTCAATCTGGAGAAAAAGATAATGGAAGGAGTGCCTAGTATAGAAATCCAAACTGCCTTTTTTTTGCTTAGGGGTGTATGTCATTATGGGAGAAAAAACAAAACTTTTCTTCTATTTTTATAAATCAAGCACTTTTAAATATGTGAGTTGCTTGGTGGCTAGATTCCCCCTCCCCTTTTTATGTGGGCAGCCCTATAGCCAAAGAAACTACTACTGCTTCTCCCATTGAAATAATTGGCTTTTTCAGACTTTTCACCTTCCTGTGTACCAGAATGGGTGTGTTCATCAAAATACTTATTCAGGAACCTAATGCAAATAAGGGATGCTTCACCATTACCATTGTACAGATATGTCTGTATGGCAAGGACATGCATGCATGTTTTGCTTCATGTACAAATCATGGGGAAACCACTATTGACTCTGGGATCTTCACTCCATGTCCAACTAGCCTGAGCAGATGCATAGTGTTGATCACACTTGGAAGAGCTACCCATATTAGGATAACCATTATGTGAACGGCCCCAAGGTAGTTTCTCTTAATGCGATGGCAGATTTATCTTTTCAGATGCTGATCTATTTTTGTCCTCTCTTCATGAACGGAGTTCTTCTCGCAGGAACTTTGGATCCAAGCCATTGTGACGTTGTAAAAATTTCACTCCTTTCAATAGAACCTGCCAAGTAGAAGTGGCTGCTGGATTATAGCCTCCCGTTCCCTTCTACACTTTAGTAGATTATTTAAAAATAACTGTGAATAACTTCTATATTTTCTTAGGGAAAAAAATACAACTGAAGAAATTAAGACTAAACCTGAAAATACCTGTAAGGATACCTAAGGGAAATGTGTTCTTTTCAATGTCTCAGTACAACGTTCATAATTGTTTTCTTTGTTTTGGTATTTTTACCATGCTTAATTTCTTGAAAAGTCAAATGTCTTAAGATGAGGAAGAATTATAATTTCTGGGTACCCATTTTTTTATTATTAACGTCTTAAATTAGCCTCCAAAGAAGATGTCATGAGGATATGCTTATATCAATTAGGGTCATTGCTTAGGCTGCAAAAATTGTACTCTAAATGTTTTATTGAAAAGAGATTTAAATTTACTCAGGGCAGTGGTTTCTGTGAAAGTGCCTATGGAAATGATAGCCTTCCCAGTGTCAAATATTTTCAACAGATAGATATTTTGATTATAACTGATATTAAGCTTGTATGTGCAGTTCAGGTTTCAAAACCTTACTTATCCTTTCTTCATTTCTTGAAAAAGAATGTAACATCCCTTAACTATATGGACTTTACGTAAACTTCAGCTTGCTGTGGTGAAACATTAAAGGCTAGCACACATGCTATATATTCACATACATGTCTTTACTACATTTTGCAAGGATGAACATGCGAAACAGGTGATCACATAGATGCCCTTCCTGTGATCCCAGCAGCACTCTTTCCTGGCCATGACAATTGTGTAAACTGCTGTGAGTCATATGTGAGATGACAAACATTTTCCCATGTAAACTTGTGTGTGAGGATGGTGGGAAATGTTTACATGGAGAAAATCTTGCTCTTTTCAAAAGGGGAGAAAAAGTTCAACTCTCAACTACTGACCGGGATTATACTACTCTACTATAATAAAAAAGTAAAATGAAAAATCCAGTATTGTGTCACAAAAATATGGCCAGTATGTAAGTAGATTTCTTTACTGTTTATTTTTTTTTAGGTGTATAAAGCTCTTCTGGTTTCCTATCTTTTTTTGTAATGTTTGGTTGTTAGCACATAAAATTTCTTACGTGAATAATTTCAAATAAAATCCAGTTTAATAAATACACATTCGTTTTAAGAATTCTTCGTCATCAGGTGTTTGAGCTAAAATGAAACTGAAGTTTGGCGTGGGAGCTCCCCACTCCCATTTAAGGAAATTAATGAGGTATAACCTTAACACACGAATAACCTGTCTTTGTAAACTGTGGAACAACCTGATTTTCAGAGAGAGACGCCTGGTTCTTAACTGAGATACTAAACCTGGGTCTGGGCTACGCTAGCTCAGATTGTAAGTGGTGGAAAAAAATTGTGGGGTCGATGTGTCACCGTACCAAAAATAAACAACCCTCCACACAGTAAATTTGAAGTTGAGGGAAAGGGTTCTAAATTAGTGATCTCCTTGGCGTGCAAGTTTTCTACGAGTTTTAAATAGAGAAGTTTGCCACACGATGCCCATCTCACCTGCAATGGTACACCCCAGAAACAGGTTTAGCACTCAAAGAGAGAACTAGTATACAGTTTCTCTGAAAAACCATCAGTGAAGTAGCACTTCTCAGTTTCTGGTGGTTGTTCCAAGAACTAACAAGTGCTTTCCCCTCCTGCTTTATAACCAGATGTTACTGGTGAAGAACAATAAATTGGGGGAGAGGGGAGACCAGAAAGAGATTTGGATTCTGTATAAAAAGCCTGTTCTAACCTCACAAACTTGGAGTCCTCAGGTAAGGTAAAGGTAAAGGTACCCCTGCCCGTACGGGCCAGTCGTGACCGACTCTGGGGTTGCGTGCTCATCTCACTTAAGAGGCCGGGAGCCAGCGCTGTCCGAGGACACTTCCAGGTCACGTGGCCAGCGTGACGAAGCTGCTCTGGCGAGCCAGCACCAGCGCAGCGCACAGAAACACCGTTTACCTTCCCGCTATAAAGCGGTACCTATTTATCTACTTGCACTTAGGGGTGCTTTCGAACTGCTAGGTGGGCAGGAGCTGGGACCGAACGACGGGAGCTCACCCCGCCGCAGGGATTCGAACCGCCGACCATACGATCGGCAAGTCCTAGGCACTGAGGTTTTACCCACAGTGCCACCCGCGTCCCTTAGTCCTCAGGTAGGGTTGCCGTATTTCAAAACTGGGACACCCCAAAAGTTGTTTTACCCCAAATGGCAAAATAACACAATTTTTAGATTGACTTGTCTAAGATCCAGGACAAAGCGCCACCTTTCAGAAATACCCCCTCGTCAATGTGTGCTGTGTGTGTGTGTATACATACATACATACATACATACATATAAAATCAGGAGATGAGCAGCTCAACGTGGAGCTTTGAAAGAACATTCAGCCAGACCCAGAGACTTGTCCCTGGTGAAAAGGTGATTTTTGGAATCCACGTGTTGTTAGGGAGGCTAGCTAGTTTTTCAAAAAAGACGTTTTTATTCAGTTTTCAATTCAAAACAGTAAAGAGCGACAGAACATTGTCAAGAGATCTGAGAAATCAACGGGTGGAGGAAGGAGCGGAAGAGGAAAATGTCAGGACCGCAACACAAGATTAATTTGCTTTTGAATAAGAAACTTAAGAAATATGTACATAAAGGCATTCATTGGATTTTCAAAGCACGGGGATACAGAATGAAAGCAGGTAAAATGTGGTTTGTATGCTCAATTAGGAAATTAACTATTTCCATTTAAAATTGGGGGGGGGGGGCTATATTGCGTGTTTCATTGTTAACAAAAGCAGTAAGATCGTACAATATCAATGCAAAATTGTCCTTGCTTTGTCCCGTAGCCACTTGGAGTTTGTAAGTTAATTTTTTCCAGAAGGGTTATTTCCTACGCTTTGGTATACCAAGTTTGTACGTTCACCAGTGTCTAGCCATAATCGCTCTTGCCACTTTTGGTAGTTATGACACTAACTCTTTGCAGTGTAGGGTGTAGTTTTCATCTTCAAAATAAGCAGAGCTAGCTGGTGAGATGGGGAAAACTCTTTGCCTATAATTTTACTGATTTCCAGAAATTTTGGGCCTTTCCATATTGCCACCAAAGATGGAGGCAAGTCTCCATTGCAACCCCACCAGTATCTTGACGAGAAAGAGATATCTGATGGCTTACAAGGTGTCATAGACCATTTGTGTATTAACGTTAACTCCCTGTTTCTTGGCGAGATTGATTTTAAAGGAAGACAACTCCATAATTTGGTCTCCTGTTCTTCGAACTCAAGAGCTTTTCCCCACATTGGCTTGATTCCGTTTAAACTGCTCGAATGCGGGACTTAATTAGTTGCTTATCAGTCAATGCGTAAAAGAACATGAGAACTTAGAAGAAAACAGAAGTAACTGTTCAGAGGAAGGAGACAGGAAGGTGATAATCCAAATTGCTCCACTTCCTCACAGTGCTGATGCAATAAGGTCTCCGGTGAAATATTTCCAAGCTAATTTTATTTGCATCTTCACATATTGCCGCTTTTTCTTGTTTGGTTTGTTCACCTGTATGTTTCTGGGCACAATTGCCTGATCATGACCTATAAAGCCCTACATAACTTAGGTCCAAGCTATCTGAAAATCTGTAATCATACAATTTTCTGTTTTACAATTTAAAACACTCATTTTACATCCTTAAGATATCATTGACTTGCCTTCTTCTCTTTCCTTTTTTTTAATAAATATTTATTAAAGTTTTTGAATACAAATACACAAATAATAAACAATCTTACTTCCAACGCAACGTAGTTTCATCAATTCTTTGGACTCCCTCACGTCTCCCGCTCCCATTTTCATCGTAAAAGGTTTTTCCAAGCAAATTATCGACTTATTTACGGTCTTATATCCACTCATTTAAATATAATCTAGCAATTCTCCAAAAAATTTATGTTTTCTTTAATCTCACTTATCATCGAATTCAAATCTAGTTTAGTGGTGGCCAATTTTTTATAATCTAGCATCCTTCTTAACATTCAACCAAGTTACAATGTTTTTGTAAATACATCTTAAATTTCTTCCAATCTTCTTCAATCCTCTCTTCTCCCAGGTCTCGGATTCTGCCAGTCATCTCGGCCAGTTGCATATAGTCCATCAGCTGCATCTGCCACTCTTCCAGTGTGGGTAGATCTTGAGTTTTCCAGTTTTTAGCAATGAGTATCCTTGCTGCCGTTGTTGCATACATAAAAAATGTTCGATCCTTCTTTAACACCTTCTGGCCGACAATACCCAGGAGGAAGGCCTCTGGTTTCTTAGTGAAGGTATACTTAAATACCTTTTTCAGTTCATTATATATCATTTCCCAGAAGGCCTTCACCTTAGGGCATGTCCACCAGAGGTGAAAGAATGTTCCTTCATTTTCTTTACATTTCCAACATTTATTATCAGACGAATGGTATATTTTGGCAAGTTTAACTGGGGTCATGTACCATCTATATATCATTTTCATTACATTTTCCTTCAGAGCATTACATGCGGTAAAGTTCAACCCAGTGGTCCATAACCTTTCCCAGTCCTCAAACATGATGTTATGCCCAATGTCCTGTGCCCACTTTATCATAGCTGGTTTAACCATTTCGTCTTGTGTATTCCATTTTAACAGCAAGTTATACATTCTAGATAGTACCTTAGTCTTTGGTTCTAACAATTCTGTTTCTAATTTCGATTTCTCCACCTGGAACCCTAACTTTTTGTCATTTTTAAAAACTTCTTTAATCTGAGCATAATGTAACCAGTCTCGCACTTTATCCTTCATTTTCTCCAAACTCTGCAATTTCCAATTGTCTCCATCTTTTTCTAATATTTCCCAATATTTTGGCCATTTGGCCTCCATATTGGGTCTTTTTCGGGCCTTAGCTTCCAGAGGTGAAAGCCACCTCGGAGTCTTGTTTTCCAATAAGTCTTTGTATTTTGTCCAGACATTAAATACTGCTTTCCTAACAATATGGTTCTTAAAGGCCTTATTGATCTTAACTTTGTCGTACCATAAGTATGCATGCCAACCAAAAGCATTGTTGAAACCTTCCAAATCCAGTACGTCAGTGTCCTCGAGAAGTAGCCAGTCTTTTAGCCAGCAGAAAGCTGCGGCTTCATAGTACAACTTTAAGTCTGGCAGGGCAAAGCCCCCTCTTTCTTTCGCATCAGTTAATATCTTAAACTTAATTCTGGGCTTTTTGCCCTGCCAGACAAATTTAGAAATATCTTTCTGCCACTTCCGGAAGCACTCCGTCTTGTCCACAATCTGTAGTGTTTGAAACAAAAACAACATTTTTGGCAATACATTCATCTTAATAGCAGCAATTCGGCCTAACAAAGAAAGCTTCAGTTTTGTCCAACTGTCCAAGTCTCTCTTAATTTCAGACCAACATTTTTCATAGTTATCCTTAAAGAGACTCAGATTTTTTGCTGTTATATTTACCCCTAGGTACTTTACTTTTTTAACCACAGTTAGTTCTGTTTCTCTCTGAAACCGTTCTGACTCTGTATCTGTCAATTTTTTTCCCAACACCTTAGTTTTCTGTTTATTTAATTTAAATCCCGCCACCCGCGCCTTCTTCTCTTTCCATGGTTCATTTTACACATGATAAATCCCTGCATATTTTACAAAAACTATACCATTTAGTGTTCCATTACTGCATTCATCCAAACTTGTTTACACTGTTGAATTTATCTTAATGCTGCCAATGTTTTCATCGGTACACAATTATTTCCCATATATTCAATAAACGTTTTCTAATCTTCTTTAGACGTATGTTCTTCTTATTCTCTTATTCTATATGTTAAGTCTGCAAGTTGTGCATATTCTGTCAACTTAAGTTGCCATTCTTCTTTGGTTGGGACCTCGCTCGTTTTCCATTTTGGGGGCTAACAAAATACGGGTCGCCGTAGTGGTATACATAAATAACCTTTTTTGACACCTGGGAATTTCAGTCTGAGAGGGGGCCTTCTCAGAGGCAGCTGCCAGACTTTGCCACTCCCTCCCTGGAAAAGCCATACTGGGTCTCTCCTTGCTGTTCTTCGACTGACAGGTGGAAGAACTTTTAGGAACCGACTGCTTTTAATGAAAGGGCTGGTGCTTTGCTGTTTTCATTGTAACCATTTGTATCATTTTAATAGATTTTAATACATTTTATCTCACACATAAGATAAATGCATGTGGACAGGTCTCTCAATAGCTACCAGCTAACTGAAGCTTAATAATAATAATAATAATAATAATAATAATAATAATAATAATAATAATAATTTATCTATCTATCTATCTATCTATCTATCTATCTATCTATCTATTTATTTATTTTAAGTGGCTTCCCCAGCCACTCTGGGCGGCTTCCAACAAAATATTAAAATACAGTAATGCATCAAACGTTAAAAGCTTCCCTAAACAGGGCTGCCTTCAGATGTATTCTAAAAGTCTGGTAGTTGTTCTCTTTGACATCTGGTGGGAGGGCATTCCACAGGGCGGGTGCCACTACCGAGAAGGCCCTCTGCCTGGTTCCCTGTAACTTGGCTTCTCTCAGTAAGGGAACTGCCAGAAGGCCCTCGGCGCTGGAACTCAGTGTCTGGGTAGAACAATGGGGGTGGAGATGCTCCTTCAGATGTACTGGACCGAAGCCATAGCAAATGCGTAGCAAATGCTTGCAAATATATATTGGTGGGAGAGAGCAGTTGTATTTGTGTCGTCTTTGAGGGCTTCCTAGAGTCACCTGGCTGACCACTAATGGAAAGAGGACATAGTGCCAGATGGTTCTTTGGTTTGATCCAACCAAGCTCCTGTGTTCAAATGCTGCTCTTATGACTTTATGGTTAAAAGCTCTTGCAATTAGGGTGACTTCCATCTTCTGCTACATTTTTAGCCATAGCCAGAGAAGATAAAATCAGTGAGGGATGCAAATCAACCGTCCCTCAACTTGTATTGACATGGAACATCTCAAGTGTGTCGCAGGTGCACGATCAGCCCACTAACCACAAGTAAATACCTTCTAACAGGGAAAGCTATTTGAGTCTTGGAACTTGATTTGCATCTTGATTTGCCAAACATATATGTATTAATTCTTATTTATACTTTTCTAATTTATACATTTCACTAATTTTACAATCACAGAGAGAGTCTCCTACTCTGCCAGTCCTCAAACATTCTCCACTCTTTCACTCTGATAATGGTGGGAAGTACGATGGAGAAATGTGCTAAGAGGAATATACAATTAGAGGAGTGGATTAAACTTTGGAAAGAAGGAATGAAATTCACCGCATGTACTACGATAAAGGAAAATGTTATGAAAATGATATACAGATGGTATATAACCCCTGTGAAACTTGGAAAGATGTTTAAAGTCAGTAATAAATGTTGGAAGTGTCAAGAGAAAGAAGGGACATTTTATCACATGTGGTGGGAATGTAAGAAAGTGAAATGCTTTTGGGAAATGATTTATAATGAGATGAAAAAAATGTTGAGATACACCTTTGTAAAGAAACCAGAAGCATTTTTACTTGGTATAGTAGGGAATGATGTTGGAAAGAAAGATGTGAAGTTATTTAGATATGCAGTAACAGCACCCAGAATTTTGTTGGCCCAAAGGTGGAAACAGGAAGAAATGCCAACGAGGGAAGAATGGAGAATGAAATTGATGGAGTAGCAGAAATGGATAAATTAACTGGGAAAATTCGAAACCAACGCAATCAGAGATTCACCGAGGACTGGAATAAATTTACAGAGTATATGAAAACTGTGTGTGATCAGGAAATAACGCTTGTTGGATTTCAAGAAGCTTTGTGAAAAAATAAACTGAAATGTCGCTTAAAAGAGATGATAAAATAGGGAATGTCAAAGTGCAACATAAATGTATGAAATGTGAGAAGTTGTGATAAATATGAAAATTGTCAGATAGGCTGATGGAAGTCAAAAAGAATGTATAAGTTAAATTGGATGTTAAATTATAAATGAATTGGTTTATTGGAAATTTGAATAAAAATTAATTAAAAAAAAAAAAGATAATGGTGGGAAGTACGATGGAGAAA
Organism: Podarcis erhardii; assembly: GCF_964252035.2. NCBI lineage: Eukaryota > Metazoa > Chordata > Lepidosauria > Squamata > Lacertidae > Podarcis > Podarcis erhardii. The sequence goes on from NC_138512.1 coordinate 19,533,552, forward strand.
TGTGCTAAGAGGAAGGCACGCTTGGCAAACCCTCACCATGATCAACTCCTGTCCAGAAACTTATGTCCCCACTGTGGAAGGACGTGTGGATCCAGAATTGGCCTCCACAGTCACTTACAGACTCACTGTTAAGATTGTGTTCATGGAAGACAATCTTACTCAGCTACGAGTGTTTGCCAAACAGAAGATAGATGATAGAGATAGACAGATGATAGATAGATGATAGATAGATAGATAGATAGATAGATAATGCCTTATAAGATGCAATACATACAAGATACAATATACAGTGGTGCCTCGCTAGACGAAATTAATCCATTCCATGAGGCTCTTCGTATAGCGGTTTTTTCGTCTTGCGAAGCAAGCCCATTGACGGCTTAGCGGCTTAGCGCTATTTAATCAGTTTAGCGGCTTTTAGCGGATCAGCTGATAAGCGGCTTAGGGCTTAGGAAAAGGGGGAAAAAAGGGAAAAAACCCCCGCAGGAACTCGCAAGACATGTTCGTCTTGCGAAGCAAGCCCATAGGGAAATTCGTTTTGCGAAGCGCCTCCAAAACGGAAAACCCTTTCGTCTAGCAGGTTTTCCGTCTTGCGAGGCGTTCGTCTTGCGGGGCACCACTGTATATATATATAAAGAGAGAATGATTTCCAAGCTTTCACTATACACTATATTTTATATTTTACAAAATGGTGGGGCATGTACATACCCTCTCTCTATGCACAGATTATTATATATCCACCAGTACTTATTAACATAGGTATGTAAAAAGTAAAGGACCCCTGGACGGTTAAGTCCAATCAAAGGCGACTATGGGGTTGCAGAGCTCATCTTGCTTTCAGGCCGAGGGAGTCGGCGTTAGTCCACAGAAAGAGGATCAGTGGTTTAGACCAGTGTTTCCCAACCTTGTGCCTCCAGCTGTTTTTGAACTACAACTCCCATCATCCCTGACTAGCAATACCAGTGGCAAGGGATGATGGGAATTGTAGTCCAAAAACAGCTGGAGGCACAAGGTTGGGAAACACTGGTTTAGACCACAGTATGTCCTACCTATATGATCAAAGTGATCAAGGTGCACTCAAGAATGAATCATAGAATCTTAGAGTTGGAAGGGACCCCGAGGGTCATCCAGTCCAACCCCCTGCAGTGCAGGAATCTCAGCTAAAGCATCCATGACAGATGGCCATCCAACCTCTGCTTAAAAACCTCCAGGGAAGGAGAGTCCACCGCCTCTCGCGGGAGTCTGTTCCACTGCTGAACAGCTCTTACTGTCAGAAAGTTTTTCCGAATGTTTAGTCGGAATCTCCTTTCTTGCAACTTGAAGCCATTGGTTCGAGTCCTATCCTCCAGAGCCACAGAAAACAAGCTTGCTCCAACTTCCATGTGAAAGCCCTTAAGATATTTGAAGATGGTGATCATATCTCCTCTTGGTCTCCTCTTTTCCAGGCTAAGCAAACCCAGCTCCTTCAAGTACTCCTCCTAAGGCTTTGTTTCCAGAACCTTTTCATCTTGGTTGCCCTCCTCTGCACACGTTCCAGCTTGCCAACGTCCTTCTTAAATTGTGGTACCCAGATTTGGACACAGTATTCAAAGTGTGGTCTAAGGCAGAATAAAAAGGTAAAGGGACCCCTGACCATTAGGTCCAGTCGTGACCGACTCTGGGGTTGCGGCGCTCATCTCGCTTTATTGCCAAGGGAGCCGGGGTACAGCTTCCGGGTCATGTGGCCAGCATGACTAAGCCACTTCTGGCGAACCAGAGCAGTTCACGGAAACGCCGTTTACCTTCCCGCCAGAGCGGTACCTATTTATCTACTTGCACTTTGACGTGCTTTTGAACTGCTCAGTTGGCAGGAGCAGGGATCGAGCAATGGGAGCTCACCCTGTTGCGGGGATTCGAACCGCCAACCTTCTGATCAGCAAGTCCTAGGCTCTGTGGTTTAACCCACAGTGCCACCCGCGTCCCTAAGGCAGAATAGAGTGGTACTATTACTTCCCTTGATCTGGACACTACAGTGATACCTCGGGTTAAGTACTTAATTTGTTCCGGAGGTCCGTTCTTAACCTGAAACTGTTCTTAACTTGAAGCACCACTTTAGCTAATGGGGCCTCCTGTTAAGCTTGTGGTCCGCCAAGACACCTAGACCCGTTTCACATGTACTGCTAGTAAGCCAGGTGTCTCCCATCCTATATTTCTGCATCTGGTTCTTCCTGGCTAAGTGCAGAACCTTACATTTGTCCCTATTGAAATTCATTTTGTTAGCTTACGCCCAGTTCTCCAATCTGTTAAGGTCATTTTGGATTCTGATTCTGGCTGTAGGCACATAACTGTTGTTTCAGACAAAGGTTCTACCCATGGTTGTGATAAATGTGTGAGCTCAAGGTGTGCGTATGTCCCCCACAACTTGCAGAACAGGGATGGGAAACCTATGGCTCTTTAGAAGTTGTTGGACTCACAACGCCCATCATTGCCAGCCAGCAGAGCCAACGGTCAGGGATGATGGGTGTTGTAGTCAAAAAACATCTGGGAGATCACAGGTTCCCTATCCCCTTTGTTGCATTTGTACATTTCGTGGTACAGTTATGAATTGACCTTTTGTTTCTGCTCAAACACTGCTCAATGGTTTTCACTGCAGAACTGACACCTGTGTTTATCCTCACCGGCATTCTTCACCGAAATAATTGGTTTCTGCAATTCGCAGATGTTATGACTCAGACTGGCTTAAAAAGCTGTCAACATCTGATCCGTTAAGTGTTAATTATTCTCACTGGAGCCAGATGTTCTTCTCTGTTGCACGTCAAGATAGAAAAATAGCAACCAATAACAGCTGCACTGCTCTGATATGGTAAAATATTATTTACTGAATTTATATACCGCCCCATACCCGGAGGTCTTCAAAATATACACACAAACTAGTGTCCTGCGCTTTGCCCTGATGCAATGTAGAGGTCTCTTGGATATTCATGCTGTTCCAGTTACAGATAGGTAGCCGTGTTGGTCTGCCATAGTCAAAACAAAACAAATTCCTTCCAGTAGCACCTTAAAGACCAACTAAGTCAGTTCTTGGTATGAGCTTTCGTGTGCATGCACACTTCTTCAGATACCAAGTGTGCATGCACACAAAAGCTCATACCAAGAACTGACTTAGTTGGTCTTTAAGGTGCTACTGGAAGGAATTTGTCATGCTGTTCCAGTTATTTTTATGTCAGCAGAAGCAGCAGATCTGCACATGTGAAGAGTCTGGTTGTTATTAATTAATTAATTAATCAATCAATCTAGTTCAAGCCCCTGAAATGCACAAATTTTTCACCCAACACAGGACTTGAAGCCACAATCCTGAGATTAAGAATCTCATGCTCTAACAGTGAGTTAAGCATATCTGCAAAAGTCGGTCCTACCATGTCTCGGGAAAAGCCAACAATCTCATAAGAATCTTTCACATTCTGATAACCGGTCATGAGGAAGTGACCAAAGGTGGAGAATCGTAAGTTACAAATCTTTTGCCCCAAGTGCAGAGCTGCACAGAAACAACCTGCCTTTCCCACATCCATCGGGTCCAAAATCAGCTAAACACCAATACGGAATATAATATTTCTACTAAATTTTCCAAACATATACAAACCCAGAACCTCCAAGTGTCCCTATTTTCCAGGGATGTCCCTGATTTAGAGAAGCCGTCCTGGTTTCTGATTTGATCCCGGAATGTCCCACTTTTCCTTAGGACATCCCTATTTTCATTGGAGAAATGTTGGAGGGTATGCAGTTATCCGACCCCCAAGCCGCCTGAAGGCAATCCTGTATAGGGAAGATTTTTTTTTTATTGTTTTATGATGCTTTTGTATATGTTGCAAGCTGCCCAGAGTGGCTGGGGCAACCCAATGAGATAGGCCAGGTATAAATAGTAAAATTATCATTATGCAATGGGATGCTATATTTCAAAAAGTAAAAACCAGGACACCATGGAAGTTGCTGAGCTTTCTTTAGGAAGTCCCCAACATTGTTGAGCTTTTTTACAAAAACGCTTCCAACACCCCCCCCCCAGCGATTTTTCTATTGATTTGCCTAAGATCCAGGACAAAGCACTTCTTGTTTAGTCGTCTTCGTGACCCCATGGACCAGAGCACGCCAGGCACTCCTGTCTTCCACTGCCTCCTGCAGTTTGGTCAAACTCATACTGGTAGCTTCAAGAACACTGTCCAACCATCTCATCCTCTGCCGTCCCCTTCTCCTTGTGCCCTCCATCTTTCCCAACATCAGGGTCTTTTCCAGGGAGTCTTCTCTTCTCATGAGGTGGCCAAAATATTGGAGCCTCAGCTTCACGATCTGTCCTTCCAGTGAGCACTCAGGGCTGATTTCCTTAAGAATGGACAAAGCACTACCTTTCGGAAATTCCCCCAGGACTTCAATGCACCTTTGAAATCCTGTTAATGTCCGGGGAAATCTGGACATATGGTAGCCCTAAGAGAGAGCAATGGAGGGATGTGTGAGAAAACAGATTGCCTCCAGACCTGACTTTTCCTCCCCCTGCCTTTGTGCCTCTTAAGAGTATTCAGGTTGTCTTGATCTTCTAAACCCACAGCGAAACCCACACAGGCAGAGCTGAGAAGCCCTCAGGAAACTGACACAAACTCAACTGCTGACTTATCTCTCTCTCCTCCTTCGCCCTTCCCTTCACACCAGTTTCTTCTCTGCTGAAGCTAGTAAAGGGCGGTGGTGCTTATCTGAAAATTAAGACGGCCGCATTGGCTTCTTTTTTGCTGCTTGAAATGGTCAATCATTACAAAACGATGACTGCAAGGGGAATGGAGAATGGGCCGTAATTTGTAATTATCGCCTTCCTAAGAACACTGTTGGTTGCCAAAGTTTACAAGTGACCCTGTTTATCATCCTGAATCTGGTAAGTAGGTTCTTTCTTTCTTTCTTTCTTTCTTTCTTTCTTTCTTTCTTTCTTTCCTTCCTTCTGAAGGTCTATCTACCCACTTTCATCGCTGATTATTAAGGATATTTCCAAGCACTCCCACTGAACGTCTCCACCTCCATCGTTCAGCCCGGACACTGAGGTCCACTTCTGAGGGTCTTCTGGTGGTTTCCTCACTGCGAGAAGCCAAGTTACAGGGAACTAGGCAGAGGGCCTTCTCAGGAGTGGCGCCCTCCCTGTGGAATGCCCTCCCATCATATGTCAGGGAGATAAAGAATTGCACAACTTTTAGAAAGCATCAGGGAAGTTTTTAATGTCTGACATTTTGTTATTTTTTATACTTTGCCGGAAGCTGCCTAGAGTGGCTGGGGAAACCTAGCCAGATGGGTTGGGTATCAACAATAAAATTGTTATTATCATTATTATCATTACAGTGGTACCTCAGGTTACATACGCTTCAGGTTACAGACTCCCCTAACCCAGAAATAGTACCTTGAGTTAAGAACTTTGCTTCAGGATGAGAACAGAAATCATGCTCCGGCGGCGCGGCAGCAGCAGGAGGCCCCATTAGCTAAAGTGGTGCTTCAGGTTAAGAACAGTTTCAGGTTAAAGAAAGACCTCCGGAACGAATTAAGTACTTAACCTGAGGTACCACTGTATATCATTATTATGATGATTTGAGTGGGACTTGAAACAGAACAGTTTTGTCTAATTGCCTTCTTCATTTCTATAAAAAATATTGTCATAATAACAAAAGAAAAAAAGAAAAAAAGAAAAAAAGAAAGGATGCTTGGGGGGCTGTCTGCTAGCCTGTTTGATTTTTTAAAAGATATATTTTTATTAAAGATTTCTTAGTTTACAAAAATATGTGCATTGTCTCTTGACGTGTAGTGAGATTCATAGGTTTGTACACGTTCGGCAGCACTGCCTGCGTACGACTCTCCCAGTATCGCACAGCAGAGGACTGTTGGATCCGGGACGAAGTGCAAAGCAAAGTTTTAAAGCAAAGTTTTGACAATTAGCGTGATTTGGGTTGCTACAGTTTAAATATGTTGTCAACTTGAATTTTATTCTTACGCCGCCTCTATGTGTACAGCACTTTACGGAGGAATCAAGAAAATGCAAGTTCCTAGGCAGAAAGGTTTGCAATGTACCCTTTGCTCTGGCCTGGCAATAAATTGAGGAGGGCACATTGTCACTTCAGGCTATAATCCTCTACTTGTGAGTAGGCCCCACTGAGCTCAATGGGACTTACTTCTGAGGAGACCTATATAGCCTTGCCCTGTTGGCAGGCATACTGAGAGTTACAGTGTTACCTCGGATTAAGAACTTAATTTGTTCCGGAGGTCCGTTCTTAACCTGAAACTGTTCTTAACCTGAAGCACTACTTTAGCTAAGGGGGCCTCCTGCTGCTGCCGCGCCGCCGGAGCCCAATTTCTGTTCTTATCCTGAAGCAAAGTTCTTAACCTGAAGCACTATTTCTGGGTTAGTGGAGTCTGTAACCTGAAGCGTATGTAACCCGAGGTACCACTGTATAAGGAAGCTGCTTTATATTGAATCAGACGCTTGGCAGCAGCTTTCCAGGATTCTCTCAGCCCAGATTCTTACCTGGAGATGCTAAGGATTGAACCCAGCGATTTCTGCATACAAAGCAAACACTCTTAACACCGCTCTTCCCCAGCAGGGGATGAGGACTAAAGGGTTGGGCCAAACGCTTTGAGGGAAAGGTAAATTTTGAGTAGAGATTTGAAGAGAGAGATAGCATCGTGCTGGTCTTTGGGGAAGCAGTTCCAAGCAGGAAGGGACAGGATGGGAGAAAGGATGGATTCATTTGAGAATGCAGAAGAAGGGGCCTTCTGACTCCTCAGGGTGTTGGAGCCGCAAGAGCAATGGGGCCCCATGAATGGGACATGTGTGGTCAATTAGCACCGATTCAAAACTATCAGTATTTCAGAATAAACTTCAACCATAGTTCATGAGGTTTAGACAAGCTACAGCCTTTCCTATACCGTTGAGTGTTGTTTGGCTAACCTTTAGGGATTCCACACTGACCCACCAAGTGTCCCTATTTTCCAGAGACAGTTCCGGATTTACAGAAGCCATCCCAGTTTCTGATTTGATCCTGGAATGTCCCGCTTCTCCTTAGGATGTCCCTATTTTCATCAGAGAAATGGTGGAAGGTATGGAGTTATGAGGCCGATGAGATAAGTAATTATACAGCATTTAGAAGACATCTGAAGGCAGCCCTGTATAGGGAAGTTTTAAAACGTTTCATTATGTTTTATATATGCTGGAAGCTGCCCAGAGTGGCAGGAGCAACGTAGTCAGGTGACTGGCTATGATGATGATGATGATGATGATGGAATAGGACATTCCTATTTTCATTGGAGAAATGTTGCGAGGTTATGCAGTGATGGAGATGGGAAGCCAAATATACCAGCAGTAGAGGGCACAATCTAATTAAAATATTCTCATCCCAGTGATTTCAATAGAAGATGTTTAAATATATGCTTACCTGCCCCTTTGAAATTAAAAGACTTTGCGGCCACTTAACTTTGGTTGGATAAAGCACATGCATGCACCCATACCATATATTTGCCAGCTCAAGTTTATGCATTTGGTGTTGTGGGTCCAACTCAACTGAACTCCCTCCCATCAGAAATCAAGCAGGTAATGCCCTGCTGTTTCAGATGCCAGGTTAAGATGGTTTTATTTCAGGAGATCTTTGCACCCTGAATTTTGTTCTAATGTTATATTTTTCAGTGTTTTAATGTGGGTTTTTAATTTTACGTATCGTATGTTTTTATTTTCGTAACTCACTCCGAGTCCCGCAAAAGCCTTCTTTGGAATCAATAGTAACACTGCGGAAAGAGCAATCTCAACCGGGATATTTTGTCCTAAATTCAGATCGTGTTCAGAATACACGCAGAAATAGATTCGTCATAGGGGGTAAAGGAAGCCAAGGAAGGCAATCAATAGCTGATCTTATTTTGGATCCTGAAACGTTTGGGAGGAAAGTCTTGCTGCATTCCTCACTTCCCCTTCAATTGCAGGACAAGGTCTGGGAAAGATCAGGGAGGTATATGATGTCAAACGTGCCACGCAGAATAACCTAGAATAAACAGGCAAAGAAAGAAAAATGTTTCCCTCTGCCGCCATGTATAAAACAATCTAAATGATGAGAGGCCCCGCTACAGAATTAGGAGTGTAAAGCTGAAATCATCAGTCGGCTTCTGTGCATCTAAATCCATGTTAGATTGTAGCCTGGAGATTTTCACAGGTTACATGACTCTAAGCTTGTCTACTTAGAAGTGAGCCCTACTAAATTCAGTGGGGCTTGCTCCCAGGTAAACGAGTTTAGAAATCCTGTCTTGTTCTGTAAGTGCTTACCGTTAATAGTTCTAACAAACATGCTAGCATTTACTGTATTATTAGGCTGTATTATTAAAGTTTGGGTTTGGGGTTTTTTTTTATAAAAAAGGTATATTTCTCTGAAATGAAACCTGGCCCATAGAAGTGACAGTGATACACCATCTTCTATTCTTCCAATTTGTACAATGAAATGCCATCGATTTAAATGGGAGAAAGTTAAGAATGCACTTGAATATTTTACTGAAATCAATGAGATTTGAAGTTGCTCAATGTGATCCTGTCCTTATCTCCTGACAAACCGGTTCCCAAAAGATGAGTCGATGGTCATGATCCATAACTTGAGGATACAGCTGATGCCAAAATTTTAGCATCCACTGATGGGAAGTGGGGAAAGGCCACATTTTTAAGGAAGGCTTCCTAGTAAATTGGCTGAATGCTCTGTTCTAAAAGGCTGCCGACACAATTATTACTTTTCTTTCTAGTGTTGCCACACTTCACCTCTATATTTTATAAACTGTGTGTGATATGTGCACATATACAAGCATGGCTGAAGTTCTAGATTCTTCTCTGAATCGAACAAGTTGATAGCGTACAGAATACTAAGCAATGTGCTTTGAGAAACTGACTATCAGTGGTCATTTTAAAAGACGCCACCAGACCTTACAAGGAGAAGATGGTTGCTGTCACATACATTTTATATCAAAAACCCAAGGACTGGGAAGTCAATGTGCCATTCCAAACTTTGAACCACAGTTTGCAGTGCTTTTTACACAGTCCACAAACCAGTGCAGTTAGGTGCATGAGCCTTAAGCCTGCAGAAATCACAAAAGTGTTCCTTTTGGGTTCCAACTATGTGTGTCCCACCCAGAGATCATTTCTTTGTGAGAAAGAAAGGAGTCTACTGTCTCTTGCAGACCCTCCAAATGCCCCTATTTTCCAGGGACGTTCTTGATTTAGAGAAGCCGTCCTGGTTTCTGATTTGATCCCAGAATGTCACACATCTCTATTTTCATTGGAGAAATGTTGGAGGGTATTGAATTATCCGACCCCCGAGCTGCCTGAAGGCAATCCTGTATAGGGAAGTTTTTTCTTAATGTTTAAAATTTTATTATGATTTTATATATGTTGGAAGCCACCCAGAGCGCTGGGGCAACCCAATAAGATGTGTGGGGTATAGATAGTAAAATTATCATTATGGAATGGGACTTCCCCATTTTCACTGGAGAAATTTTGGAGGGTATGCAGAGGTCCAGAGGAGCTCAGGCCACTTGCTGCTTTTGAGGCCCCTTGCCATAATAACAACTAAAAACGACAACACAGAAAATCAAAATAAGGCACCAAAAATGATGTGGGGACACTTGGAGGGTCTGCCTCTGAGGAGGACTGAGGATTCTTGCTTCTTCTACAGAATATGCATTTTAACCTAAGCTGCTCCCCACAGATTCTGTTAGATTGGGGCACACACAGGTTGGGAAACGAAGATATACCAGGGAGCCCAGGTGGTTATAGAAATGGTGTCAAATACGTGTAGCGGCCTGCTTTAAAAACAGATGGGTTTGGCTAGCAGAATATGGATGCACAGCACCATAGGTCAGTGCTGTTTTTTTAAAGGCGGAATTGACATCCGGGAGAATCTCCAAAAGATGACCCCCTTTCCTGGATCTTTTTACGGCCATTTTGTAAAAGAAGCTCGACAACAACTCTGGGTTTTTCTTAAAAAGCTCAACAATTTTGGGGTGTCTTAGCCTTTTACACCAACCCCATATCCTTCTGCCTAGTGACCACACAATTCAAAAGCATCTGGTGCGATGTTAGTGTGGCATAGCTGTGAGTCTAGAGGCGCCATTAGCCCTATCTATGATGGTTTCTCTTCCTCCTCCTAAGCAGGAATCGGAGAAGCAATACAGACCCATTGCAGACAGCTCAGTCTCTGAGTGCATCTGCAGCTTATAATGACCGCTCCCCACTTAAAAAACGGGGGGCGCCCTTTGCGTGGACGCGCGCAGCCCTGGATCTGGAGTGGCCCCATCAACATAGGCTTTGCCTTCCCCCAGGTGGGATACCTGGAGGTCCCCGCCTACCCCAGTGAGTTGTCCAATCCCACCTAGGGGAAGTGTTGCCAGGGAAACCAGGCCAGGTAGGGGGAGGGATTACCTGCCCACACAATAGAGGGTGGATCTTAATTGGTAATCCTCACTTGGCTCCAGAGCTTCTCCCACCCTACCCACCCGCAGTTAATGTCTTCTTTTGCAGGTTAACTTTTCTTCATAGGTTTTGCAGGTTAACCTGTCTCCACAGGTATGCGGGCGCTGCTACGATAAGGTCGCTGTTAAAGGGCCGGAAAGGAATTTCCCTGCATTGGCAGGTTTCGCTTTTCCCGTAGCAAAACGTCACAACTTTGGCGGTATCAGGCCTTGGGCGGAATCCTTTAGTCCATCTTCCTCTTTGCGGCGGTGATACCAGGGTTCCCTGTTAAAGGGGTTTTTGAAGGGAGGCTTTGGCCGTACGCCGAAAGGTCGTCATTGCTCTCCCCTGCGGCGGCGTAACGGGGGCGGCTATCTCTGCTTGAACATATGTTCTCCAGAGCCGGCCCATCCCCCCCCCACACTGGATAACCCTGATGCTCCCTAGGTCCCCGGCTGGGGACTAGGGAGGGAGAACGCCCAATGCCTGAGCCAAGGTCTACCCACATTTGAAATTTAATAAAGTTGTGGCCAATTTAATCCCATAGCACGTTGTCTAGAGTCGTTATTCCACATGACGGGGGGGACCACTCGGGATCTGGGGACTCCGCCTGTCCACGCAAGTTAGGTTCTCTGTAAATTGCATCTGAATCTAGCACCCCACAAGTACAATAGGCATATTTCCTAAATGTGTTTATACACCTGCACCTGCTGATTTATATGTCCCGGAATTGCTGCAAATGTCAGGTTCAAACTTCATAATCTGGAAACATACGGGTGTACCAGTAAATGACCAGAAAATGGCTACAGAAATATGTTTTTGCAATGTGGAGCTTTCCATCATTCACACACCTTGGGCTTGCCTCAGATTAATCCACGCATTGTAACCTTTTTGACAACTGCTTCTTTCCATTTTCAGTACAAAAAAAGGTTACCATATTTTTACCAGGTCTCACTTATGTGCCTTTAAAAACAGCTCTAAAAGCAGAAATTTATCAGGCAGCGGTTTCCCCACAATCAATCTCCAGACCAAAAACAAAACAAAAAACAAGAACTCCTTCACCTCTTACATTTCTATGTGTCAGGCACTATGTGTCAACACACATGAACAATATCAGAAAAAAGAGATGAAAATCTTAGGCCAAACTAAACATGACTTTGACCGTGCAGTTTGGTCCCACATGGATTATTTTGGTTTAACAAAGAGCTGCTTCAGGGGACCCCTGAGCCAGAGTAGGACCATTGATGCTTTCCTCCAGTTGCAATGCCAGGCAATTCAGATTAGGAAGGAAGTGAGGAAAAGGGTTAAAGACAACCACCCCTCACCCCAATCCAGTCCCCCCCCTTCACCTCTGGTTATTATATAACTAACTAAAACAGCTATACAAAGCCTAACTGTCCCACAGACTTCATGATTTGCTCGACGCTTAGCAGAGAATGAAATGGTTGTGATTAAAGTCCTATTAACATTCTCTTCCCATAGACCCAGAAATTCCTGTATTCATAAAATTCATAAAATAGAATGTCATTCTGCTAAGTGACCCGATTTTTTAATTTTTTTGTTTTAGGGTTGGAGTATTTCACGAAGCCGTTTTGATCCAAAGCAGTCACTCTGGAAGACAGGTGTAGAGGAAGGTAAGGAGAACTGTGAACTGCGCTCACAAAGCAGGCATCTGAGGGGGTTGCTTCTTGCCTGTGGAAGTCCAGTGTACCATAAATTTATCAGGCTTTCGGAGGTTGTATTTAACTCCAGTCAGATTAAATCAAACAAACAAGGAATATTTGGTGTTCATGTTGGAGGGGATGCCAGAAAACAGGGAATTATGTTCATATGTGGTGGGGGTGTAATTATGTACATTTCTTTTTTTTACAAAAGGGTGTTTAAGGAGATAGCAGAAATCACTGGGTTAAAGCTGACCAAAAGTCCAGAGGTAGCATTATCATCCATTTCCGATGGGGTGGAAGGTACTCAGGCTATGAAGGGCTTGCTCACAAATTTATTGACAGCTGCACAAATTATGAAAGCTAGAAAGTGGAAGGGACAAGCAGAATATAAAACGGAAGAATGGTATAAAGAGGTGTGGGATAGAGCTATTAATGATGATGATAATAATAATAATAATAATAATAATAATAATAATAATAATAATAATATTTTATTTATACCCCGCCTTCCCCAGCCAAGACCAGGCTCAGGGCGGCTAACAACCAATAATAAAAACAAGTTGATTAAAATACAATTTAAAAGATTAAGATACAACATTAAAACATTAGGGTGCAATCTCTTCATAGGAGGGGAAAGGAAAAAGAAAGAGGGGGAGGGAATCAAACTGATTCCAAGCCAAAGGCCAGGTGGAACAACTCTGTCTTACAGGCCCTGTGGAAAGAAATCAGATCCCGCAGGGCCCTGTTCTCATGAGACAGAGCAAAATTAACACGTTTATTAATGATAAATTAACATGTGCCATTAAGGTAATGTGCAATAAGGAATATGCAGGAGAAATGATGAGATACGGAGGGTGTTTGTAGAATCTGTACTGATAAAACAGAAAGGGGTCAAACCATCTCCAGAGGTATTTACATTTTGGGAGCTTGGATAGTTACAGTTGAATGGTCTTGGTGGTGGGGTGCAAATTTTTATTCTTATCTATTTATGATTATTAATTTGTCAAACTAAAATTATAATTTTTTTATCAAGATTTAAGATGGATTGATGTGAACAATACAGTGTGACCCCCTTTCATTGCTTTTTTAGTTAAAAACAGCTGGGTATGTGTGGGTGGCTCTGAGTTTGCTTTCAGCATCCCAGGGAGTGGGTTAGCTCTTTCCACATGTCATTTCCCGGACCTGGTCCCGCATCCTGAAGCCATTGTTGCAGATTTGTGGGTTGATGATGTGCTGCGGCTTCCAATAGCGGTTTATACGTATGCATGTGTTGAACTAGGGGTGCCAAACGCCCAGATATTTTATTATTTCTTTCTTTAATTTGGACCATTTATATACCGCTCGTAGTTAGACAAAGCTCTTTAAGCGGTTTACAGCATAGGTTAAAACATCTTAAATAAACAGCAAATACTGAAACAAAAAGGAGAGGATTTCTGTAAAACTTAAACTAAACAGAGCATCCTCGTCAGTATCAAAATAAACATTGCCACATAAAAATCAGCTGCAAAAAATGCAAGGAAAATCCACGGTAAAGGACTAAATCCAAGTATCCTCTAACGATCAGGAAGCAAAATAATTAAAAATGAAAATGAGCTAAAAAGCATAAATTTCACCTTAAAAACACACACAAAAACCTGATTCACAATAAGCAAAAGAAAATGTACAGCACTTATATAGATTTCCCATAGATCAGTGCTGTTTCAAAGATACTTTAAATGGTAATCTGACCAGTGTAGGGCTGCCATATGAGTGTTTGTAACATCTTTTGGGGTTTCCTAAGAAAAAAGCTCAAAAATATTGGGGTGTTACTTTTTGAAATATGGTAATAATAATGATAATGATGATAATAATAATGATAATGATAATGATAATAATAATAATAATAATAATAATTTATTTATACACCGCCCATCCACCCCAGCCACTCTAGGCAACCCTAGGACCTGTCCGCAATTGAGCAACAAGTAAATCGCATCACCTTTTGTCCTGGACTTTTTACCCTTAACTGCAGGGTTTTTCTGACTCTGATTAGACTTCCCAAGGATTTTTTATTTATTTTTATTTTTAAAACTCTGTATTTAAAGGGGGAAAGACTTTTCAGGGTACAATCTGGAGTCTAGGCAGGGAAATGAATTTTGTTTTATTACCTTTAGAGCCAAAGATGCTACTACTGAGTTATTTAAAGGGATTACAATGAAGGATGTTGACTTGGAAATGACTGTTAACCTCCTTATCAGTTACAGATATCTGAAGAAGTGTGCATGGTATCTGAAGAAGTGTGCATGCACACGAAAGCTCATACCTAGAACTAACTCAGTTGGTCTTTAAGGTGCTACTGGAAGGAATTTTTTTATTTTGTTTTTCTCCTTATCAGTGTCAGGATCCGTATAGCAGCAAACTGGAGGTGAAATTTCACTCCATCAATTCTTGGAATGATGTAATAGAAAATGGAATATAGCAATACTATTTAAATTAACTTACCGAAGAAGGAGTAACAAACAGCAACCAAGTAAGTTTGGTAAAAGCTGGATTTTAATTAGGATGCTCTGGAATAAAAGAAGCAGGACAGTGTTCAGCCTTATGCCTCCTTTGCTGTATAAGTTGTAACGCATGTGCTTAAAAGGTACAAAATCTTACCGCCAAAGGTCTTGGGCTGACCCTTCAAATGATATAGCACACAGTTTACAGTATTAAGGCCATTTTTAGGCAAGTGCAGAAGCTGAAATCCATCTTTTTTTTCATTCAAGGGAATGATACACCCTGACTTTTCATGAAAGGTTTCTGAGTGGTTTGAAGAGTCGGGGAACCGCTCCATAAACATTAACATTCAGGGTTCTGCTTCGCTTCCCAGTTTAATTACGGTACTCAGAAATAGCAATGGGTTCTTTTGTTTGTTTATTCATTTTCCAAATTTGTATACAGCTTCATTGTTAAAAACCTCAGACCTCTAAGCAAAATATGCATCAAAATGATCAATCAAAGTCAGAAGTTGAAACAAGCTGACCTAAAAAATCCCAATTATACATAAAACCAGTGCTTTGCTAATTGCACAAGGTAAACACACATGCATATGTACAGTGCTTTTTCTGGGAGGTACGCATACCCCTAAACATTTTGTGAATCTTTGTACTTTTGTCCATTTACTGTATTTATTTCCCCCGATTTGAACTATAAAATGGTGATTTTCTTGAGTCAAAATGAGAGTACCCCTAAACAATTTTTGAAAGAAAAAAAGCACTGCATAAAAAACCAATAGTCAAATGTGTGAGAGAGAGAGAGAGAAAAAGAGAGAAGAAAATGGCCTATCAAAATGGCTGTCAACCTTACATATTTTTCCGCTCTTGTACTGACTGCATGACGGGTTGTTCTGAAACTGCTCCTCTGAAGAGCTCCAATCTCTGAGAGACTTTGCAGCCTCCCTACATTTATTGTGCAAGTCTTTTCTTACTTGTTGAAACGGTGGTGGAGTTCATTGCACACTGGTAGCTATTAGAAAAATCTGCTGTGAAAACTTTAGTGAACCTGTTTGCTGCGGACTAGAACCCTCAGGTCCACAGTCAGATTCACCAAAGCAGGGGGGAAAATATGAGGGGAAGCAGTGACGCGAGTCTTGGACAAATCTGAAGCTTCTCATGGGCCTTTTTATTTTAAGCTGAAGCTGTGGAACGAAAGTCAGAACTAACAATGGAAGAAAAAAGCGGTTAAATAGTACTAATCCACCATGTTCATGAATGCACAAGTAAAACGGGGTTTCCTTTCCCTATACACTTACCTGTCGTTGCTGTTCATTGTTGCTATGTATTATTTCATACATGACCTAATCATTAGCCTTTCTAAGTGGTGTGCATAAAAATCATGCAGAAAACCAACACTGTGAAAATTCTTCCTATAAACAGACAGAGACATGAATACTAGTGTAATGGGTTCGCTGGTACAAGAAAGCCTTTCCTTGAAGGTTCAGCAAGGGGGGTGCCTGCCTAATCTCTTTTTTTTTTAAATAAAATAAAAAATTATTTGGTTTTTCAGACTAAAGTTTTACAATCATATATCCAACACACAAAAACAAGATTCCAAAGAATCTCCTGGACTTTCCCCCTTCCCTTTGTGGGTATTATTGTTAATCATTTCCTCCTGCATCTTTTTAAATAATCCAATTATTTTACCTCTCCATTGTGTCCAAAATTCACCATTAAACTATAAGTGTTATTCCAATCCTACTAATGATTTTAACTGTTTACAATGGTTTTTAAGATAAGTTAGAAAATTTCCCCCATTCCTTATGAAGATTTTGGTCTTTCTGATTTCTGATTCTTCTGGTCATTTTAGCCATTTCGGCATAATCCATCAATTTAATCTGCCATCATTTTTTCTGGTCGGGACTTTACCTTCTTTCCATGTGCCTGCTTGATCTGTTGTGAGGGACTTCTGCAGGCTACGGCCCTGAATGCACAAACTTACAGGCAAACACTAAAAGCAGCTAAAAAGGGCTTTAAGAGCAGTCCAAATGGCAGTGGCTGACGATAGGTTTAAACCAGGGGTCAGCAAACTTTTTCAACAGGGGGCCAGTCCACTGTCCCCCAGACCTTGTGGGGGGCCGGACTATATTTTGAAAAAAAAATATGAACGAATTCCTATGCCCCACAAATAACCCAGAGATGCATTTTAAATAAAAGGACACATTCTACTCATGTAAAAACATGCTGATTGCCGGACCATCCATGGGCCAGATTTCGAAGACGATTGGGCCAGATTTGGCCCCCGGGCCTTAGTTTGCCTACCCATGGTTTAAATGATGTGATGCGAAATTAGCACCTGCGGCAAGCAGGGGCGTGGGGTGAAATTTTGCATAGGGGGACAGTTAGGGCCAGAGCTGTCAGCTTGCAAGGGCAAATTGGGGGGTTGATGTGCACATAAGCATCGCGAGCCTCTGACGGGATGCCAGAACCCTCCTGCTTCCTTCCCAAAGGCGGGCGGGCTATGGGATTGTGGCAGGATGGCTCTTGGACCCGTCAGAGCATCGTCCCAAGCTGGGCAGAAGCCTCGCAGGTTTTGGGACGGAGGCTCCAGGGGAACATTTAGGGGACTGGCTTAGTCCCCCTAGACCACACACCACTGGTGGCAAGGGACTCTTTTCATTCATCTGGAAAAGCCGACCATGACAAAAACGTCTTCCAGAAAGCAGAGACTGTGGGAATCTGTCATATCTCAGACAGGGATGCTTTTCCGCAGGCTAGGGGCAGCCATGCTGAAAGCCCTGTTCTGAGTTACTCTGGAGCAGGATTCTGGTATTACGAAGAGTTTAATGAGAAACTTTCTTGCAGAGCGCAGTGACCTACCGGGTAATATAGGGGAGAGCTTATCTTCTTTAGAGGCCATTCTTCTGGGATCGAAACCTTGTGTTTTATATATATATATATGGTAAAGGGACCCCTGACTGTTAGGTCCAGTCGCAGATGACTCTGGGGTTGCGGCGCTCATCTCGCTTTACTGGCCAAGGGAGCCGGCGTACAGCTTCCGGGTTATGACGAAACCGCTTCTGGCGAACCAGAGAAGTGCATGGAAACGCCGTTTACTTTCCCGCCGGAGCAGTACCTATTTATCTACTTGTACTTTGACGTGCTTTCGAACTGCTAGGTTGGCAGGAGCAGGGACCGAGCAACGGGAGTGTGTGTGTGTGTGTGTGTGTGTATGTGTGTACACACACACACACACACACACACACACACACTCACTCTTGTGTTTTATTGCTACTTCATTTTCGTTTTGGGTTGCCAAAAAGTGGAAATCCGGACACAAATGCAGTTGAGGGTTGTTGTTTTTTGCAAAAACTGCCCAAAAGTCAACACTTCTGATGTGTGTTTTCCTGGATATTATTGATGCTTTCCCAAAACTACAACAATATTTTAAAAAATCATAGTATATCCAGCTAAAGGCAGGGTGTACAAAATCTAAACGTATTAAAGGACAACCCCTGTTTTAGGACATAATTAAACAACAAACTCATTTCCATTAATACCAATGTAGCTGTTCAACAGTCCTCCAGATAATCCTGAAAATTGTAGTTTAGTGAGAGCCTTTTACCAGTTTGTGTCTGGGATAGACATGCTCCTGGAATGCATCAGAGTAGATTTTTCTTTTGCACAGTCAGTCTGTACAATTGATCCTTGGCTCCACCTTCAGTCCTTCCTGGCAGAACCAGAGGATTGTTGTGGCCAATCTACACAATTTGAAGAGCTGAGACAGTGCCGGATTCTCTCAAACCACCTTCTTCCTTTTTTCTCAGAGGCTTTTTTCTCACATTTCCTATTTAACACGAAAGCACGAGCATGGGAGCCCACAAAGGTCCCCAGCTGGTACACGTTCCTCTGTTACTGCTGCTTTTGTGCTGTACGTAAAATTGCATTGACACACAATGACCCTTAGCTATGATATGGCTGTAATAAAATTGCAGTCAGGCAAACTTACGAACCCTGAGCTTTTAAAAAGCACAACAAACATTTATTTATTTTTTAAAAACCATGCAAATAATATAAGCAAAGGGTGCAAAGTAAACGCCCAAATTAATTGTGCTAAGAAACCTATAGAAATGCAGAGGCAAGTCTTATAACTTAAAAAAGTAACGCTTACGTTGCTGCATGAACCAACTACGTCAGATGCATCAAGTCGATAGTGAAGATGTTCCAGAGGGTTCACTGCATTGCTCTGTGGAAGTAAAAAACGAAAAGAAAAAGCAGGGCATCTTATATCACTTTAAAGACTAACACATTTATTATGCAATTATTATCGGTTTTAAAAAATATATAATCCTGCTCTTCAGCCAAATCTCTAAAAAGAAATGAAAGAGAAACACAGTCTCTGCCTTCAAGTTTATAACCTAAAAAAAATACAACACAAACAGAAAATGCATACCCGCCAACATTTCTCCATTGAAAATAGGCTGCTCTGGTATCGCCAGAAGCGGCTTAGTCATGCTGGCCACATGACCCGGAAAAACTGTCTGCGGACAAACGCCAGCTCCCTCGGCTTGTAAAGTGAGATGAGCGCCGCAACCTAAGTTGTCCGCGACTGGACTTAACAGTCAGGGGTCCTTTACCTTTTTTACCTACTCCACAACAACAACATCATTTATATCCTGCTCATCTGACTGGGTCGCCCCAGCCATCCAGAAAGTAAAAGTGATGGCAAACACGAAACTACTGAATTACAGTTCAGTTGTAAAATCAATGGATTTTATCACACTGCCTGTGCTAGCTGGATTACCAATGCCACAATATCTGTGCTATCAACACCTGTTTTATTTATTTTTTTAGAAAGTCCACTGTTAATAGGGTAA